>NC_069504.1:1138917477-1138979977 GCF_027579735.1 Bombina bombina | reverse complement strand
CTAAAAATCATATAATACTCTGATAAATGAAGAGCGAGAGAAAGTGCAAACACTTGCCTGGCCAGACTCTGTGTATACGTTACTGCTACTGGCCAGACTCTGTGTATACGTTACCGCTACTGGCGAGACTCTGTATACGTTACTGCTACTGGCCAGACTCTGTGTATACGTTACCGCTACTGGCCAGACTCTGTGTATACGTTACCGCTACTGGCCAGACTCTGTGTATACTTTACTGCTACTGGCCAGACTCTGTGTATACGTTACTGCTACTGGCCAGACTCTGTGTATACGTTACCGCTACTGGCCAGACTCTGTGTATACTTTACTGCTACTGGCCAGACTCTGTGTATACGTTACTGCTACTGGCCAGACTCTGGGTATACGTTACCGCTACTGGCCAGACTCTGTGTATACGTTACTGCTACTGGCCAGACTCTGTGTATACGTTACCACTACTGGCCAGACTCTGTGTATACGTTACTGCTACTGGCCAGACTCTGTGTATACTTTACTGCTACTGGCCAGACTCTGTGTATACGTTACCGCTACTGGCCAGACTCTGTGTATACGTTACCACTACTAGCCAGACTCTGTGTATACGTTACTGCTACTGGCCAGACTCTGTGTATACGTTACTGCTACTGGCCAGACTCTGTGTATACGTTACTGCTACTGGCCAGACTCTGTGTATACGTTACCGCTACTGGCCAGACTCTGTGTATACGTTACCGCTACTGGCCAGACTCTGTGTATACTTTACTGCTACTGGCCAGACTCTGTGTATACGTTACCACTACTGGCCAGACTCTGTGTATACGTTACTGCTACTGGCCAGACTCTGTGTATACTTTACTGCTACTGGCCAGACTCTGTGTATACGTTACCGCTACTGGCCAGACTCTGTGTATACGTTACCACTACTAGCCAGACTCTGTGTATACGTTACTGCTACTGGCCAGACTCTGTGTATACGTTACTGCTACTGGCCAGACTCTGTGTATACGTTACTGCTACTGGCCAGACTCTGTGTATACGTTACCACTACTGGCCAGACTCTGTGTATACGTTACTGCTACTGGCCAGACTCTGTGTATACTTTACTGCTACTGGCCAGACTCTGTGTATACGTTACCGCTACTGGCCAGACTCTGTGTATACGTTACCACTACTAGCCAGACTCTGTGTATACGTTACCACTACTGGCCAGACTCTGTGTATACGTTACCACTACTGGCCAGACTCTGTGTATACGTTACCACTACTGGCCAGACTCTGTGTATACGTTACTGCTACTGGCCAGACTCTGTGTATACGTTACTGCTACTGGCCAGACTCTGTGTATACGTTACCACTACTGGCCAGACTCTGTGTATACGTTACTGCTACTGGCCAGACTCTGTGTATACTTTACTGCTACTGGCCAGACTCTGTGTATACGTTACCGCTACTGGCCAGACTCTGTGTATACGTTACCACTACTAGCCAGACTCTGTGTATACGTTACTGCTACTGGCCAGACTCTGTGTATACTTTACTGCTACTGGCCAGACACAACCGAAGGGACTAAATGAGAATTTTGATTTGGTGTCATTTTTATAAACAAATATATGTTTGAAAATTGTTCTTATTAGCTGTTAGGTCCATTTAGAAGAAATGTTGAAATGGCTATTAAATTAATTATGTAAAAATGGAATAATGGAAAAATGACAGACAATATTTAGTGGTATTTGTTTTTAAACTTAAAATAAGATGCATTTTTGAGAAAATTAGTTTTTTTAAGAAATAAGTAAAAAGAAAAAAAGAATGTACTGTACCTTTAAATCCATGAAGTTTGTTAAAATAACATGCAGTTTGATATTTGATGTTTCATGTATGTTAATTTTTTACATTTTATATTTTCCAATTATTTTTTTGTTGTTACTTTATAATGATAATATTTGTTTTTTGTTACTTTATTATGAGAATATTTGTTTTTTTGTTACTTTATTATGAGAATATTTGTTTTTTTGTTACTTTATTATGAGAATATTTGTATACAATAGAGCTATAAATTTTAAAAGAATTTTTTTTTTTTATTATTATTATTTGTTACTCTATTAAGAGAATATATATATATAGTAGAGCTATGCCTTTAATGACATTTAAGAACACATAAGTATTTGAATACTTGAAAAGGTGATGCTCTCACTCAGTAGAAGCCTATTGGTCATTTAGGCAAGTGCTGTCTGTTACATAGGAGCGATTAACTCTGTCAGTTACGCCTGAGGAAGGGGCGTTGCCCTGAAACTAGTAGCAGTAACGTATACACAGAGTCTGCCAGGCAAGTGCTGTTTGTTAAATAGGAGCGCTTAACTCTGTCAGTTACGCCTGAGGAAGGGGCGTGGCCCTGAAACTAGTAGCGGTAACGTATACACAGAGTCTGGCCAGTAGCGATAACGTATACACAGAGTCTGGCCAGTAGCAGTAAAGTATACACAGAGTCTCGCCAGTAGCGGTAACGTATACACAGAGTCTCGCCAGTAGCGGTAACGTATACACAGAGTCTGGCCAGTAGCAGTAAAGTATACACAGAGTCTCGCCAGTAGCGGTAACGTATACACAGAGTCTGGCCAGTAGTGGTAACGTATACACAGAGTCTGGCGAGTAGCGGTAACGTATACACAGAATCTGGCCAGTAGCAGTAACGTATACACAGAGTCTGGCCAGTAGCAGTAACGTATACACAGAGTCTGGCCAGTAGCAGTAACGTATACACAGAGTCTGGCCAGTAGCAGTAAAGTATACACAGAGTCTCGCCAGTAGCGGTAACGTATACACAGAGTCTGGCCAGTAGCAGTAACGTATACACAGAGTCTGGCCAGTAGCGGTAACGTATACACAGAGTCTGGCCAGTAGTGGTAACGTATACACAGAGTCTGGACAGTAGCAGTAACGTATACACAGAGTCTGGCCAGTAGCAGTAACGTATACACAGAGTCTGGCCAGTAGCAGTAAAGTATACACTGAGTCTGGCCAGTAGCAGTAACGTATACACAGAGTCTGGCCAGTAGCAGTAACGTATACACAGAGTCTGGCCAGTAGCAGTAACGTATACACAGAGTCTGGCCAGTAGCAGTAACGTATACACAGAGTCTGGCCAGTAGTGGTAACGTATACACAGAGTCTGGCCAGTAGCAGTAAAGTATACACAGAGTCTCGCCAGTAGCGGTAACGTATACACAGAGTCTGGCCAGTAGCAGTAACGTATACACAGAGTCTGGCCAGTAGCAGTAACGTATACACAGAGTCTGGCCAGTAGCAGTAAAGTATACACAGAGTCTCGCCAGTAGCGGTAACGTATACACAGAGTCTGGCCAGTAGCAGTAACGTATACACAGAGTCTGGCCAGTAGCAGTAACGTATACACAGAGTCTGGCCAGTAGCAGTAACGTATACACAGAGTCTGGCCAGTAGCAGTAACGTATACACAGAGTCTCGCCAGTAGCGGTAACGTATACACAGAGTCTGGCCAGTAGCAGTAACGTATACACAGAGTCTGGCCAGTAGTGGTAACGTATACACAGAGTCTGGCCAGTAGCGGTAACGTATACACAGAGTCTGGCCAGTAGTGGTAACGTATACACAGAGTCTGGCCAGTAGCGGTAACGTATACACAGAGTCTCGCCAGTAGCGGTAACGTATACACAGAGTCTGGCCAGTAGCGGTAACGTATACACAGAGTCTGGCCAGTAGCAGTAACGTATACACAGAGTCTGGCCAGTAGCGGTAACGTATACACAGAGTCTGGCCAGTAGCGGTAACGTATACACAGAGTCTGGCCAGTAGCAGTAAAGTATACACAGAGTCTGGCCAGTAGCAGTAAAGTATACACAGAGTCTCGCCAGTAGCGGTAACGTATACACAGAGTCTGGCCAGTAGCAGTAACGTATACACAGAGTCTGGCCAGTAGCAGTAACGTATACACAGAGTCTGGCCAGTAGCAGTAAAGTATACACAGAGTCTCGCCAGTAGCGGTAACGTATACACAGAGTCTGGCCAGTAGCAGTAACGTATACACAGAGTCTGGCCAGTAGCAGTAACGTATACACAGAGTCTGGCCAGTAGCAGTAACGTATACACAGAGTCTGGCCAGTAGCAGTAACGTATACACAGAGTCTCGCCAGTAGCGGTAACGTATACACAGAGTCTGGCCAGTAGCAGTAACGTATACACAGAGTCTGGCCAGTAGTGGTAACGTATACACAGAGTCTGGCCAGTAGCGGTAACGTATACACAGAGTCTGGCCAGTAGTGGTAACGTATACACAGAGTCTGGCCAGTAGCGGTAACGTATACACAGAGTCTCGCCAGTAGCGGTAACGTATACACAGAGTCTGGCCAGTAGCGGTAACGTATACACAGAGTCTGGCCAGTAGCAGTAACGTATACACAGAGTCTGGCCAGTAGCGGTAACGTATACACAGAGTCTGGCCAGTAGCGGTAACGTATACACAGAGTCTGGCCAGTAGCAGTAAAGTATACACAGAGTCTGGCCAGTAGCAGTAAAGTATACACAGAGTCTGGCCAGTAGCAGTAAAGTATACACAGAGTCTGGCCAGTAGCAGTAAAGTATACACAGAGTCTGGCCAGTAGCAGTAACGTATACACAGAGTCTGGCCATTAGCAGTAACGTATACACAGAGTCTCGCCAGTAGCAGTAACGTATACACAGAGTCTGGCCAGTAGCAGTAAAGTATACACAGAGTCTGGCCAGTAGCAGTAACGTATACACAGAGTCTGGCCAGTAGCAGTAAAGTATACACAGAGTCTGGCCAGTAGCAGTAACGTATACACAGAGTCTGGCCAGTAGCAGTAACGTATACACAGAGTCTGGCCAGTAGCAGTAACGTATACACAGAGTCTGGCCAGTAGTGGTAACGTATACACAGAGTCTGGCCAGTAGCAGTAACGTATACACAGAGTCTGGCCAGTAGCGGTAACGTATACACAGAGTCTGGCCAGTAGCAGTAACGTATACACAGAGTCTGGCCAGTAGCGGTAACGTATACCCAGAGTCTGGCCAGTAGCAGTAACGTATACCCAGAGTCTGGCCAGTAGCAGTAACGTATACACTGAGTCTGGCCAGTAGCAGTAACGTATACACAGAGTCTGGCCAGTAGCGGTAACGTATACCCAGAGTCTGGCCAGTAGCAGTAACGTATACACAGAGTCTGGCCAGTAGCAGTAACGTATACCCAGAGTCTGGCCAGTAGCAGTAACGTATACACAGAGTCTGGCCAGTAGCAGTAACGTATACCCAGAGTCTGTCCAGTAGCAGTAATGTATACACAGAGTCTGGCCAGTAGCAGTAACGTATACACAGAGTCTGGCCAGTAGCAGTAACGTATACACAGAGTCTGGCCAGTAGCAGTAACGTATACCCAGAGTCTGGCCAGTAGCAGTAACGTATACCCAGAGTCTGGCCAGTAGCGGTAACGTATACACAGAGTCTGGCCAGTAGCAGTAACGTATACACAGAGTCTGGCCAGTAGCAGTAACGTATACCCAGAGTCTGGCCAGTAGCAGTAACGTATACACAGAGTCTGGCCAGTAGCGGTAACGTATACCCAGAGTCTGGCCAGTAGCAGTAACGTATACCCAGAGTCTGGCCAGTAGCGGTAACGTATACCCAGAGTCTGGCCAGTAGCAGTAACGTATACCCAGAGTCTGGCCAGGCAAGTGTTTGTAGTTTCTCTCGCTCTTCATTTATCAGAGTATTATATGATTTTTAGTTTTTTAAAAGGTTTTTATACTTTTATAATATTTAATACTGATTTAATACTGCATATTTGTACACAGAGTCTGGCCAGTAGCAGTAACGTATACACAGAGTCTGGCCAGTAGCAGTAAAGTATACACAGAGTCTGGCCAGTAGCAGTAACGTATACACAGAGTCTGGCCAGTAGCAGTAACGTATAAACAGAGTCTGGCCAGTAGCAGTAACGTATACACAGAGTCTGGCCAGTAGCAGTAACGTATACACAGAGTCTGGCCAGTAGTGGTAACGTATACACAGAGTCTGGCCAGTAGCAGTAACGTATACACAGAGTCTGGCCAGTAGCGGTAACGTATACACAGAGTCTGGCCAGTAGCAGTAACGTATACACAGAGTCTGGCCAGTAGCGGTAACGTATACCCAGAGTCTGGCCAGTAGCAGTAACGTATACCCAGAGTCTGGCCAGTAGCAGTAACGTATACACTGAGTCTGGCCAGTAGCAGTAACGTATACACAGAGTCTGGCCAGTAGCGGTAACGTATACCCAGAGTCTGGCCAGTAGCAGTAACGTATACACAGAGTCTGGCCAGTAGCAGTAACGTATACCCAGAGTCTGGCCAGTAGCAGTAACGTATACACAGAGTCTGGCCAGTAGCAGTAACGTATACCCAGAGTCTGTCCAGTAGCAGTAATGTATACACAGAGTCTGGCCAGTAGCAGTAACGTATACACAGAGTCTGGCCAGTAGCAGTAACGTATACACAGAGTCTGGCCAGTAGCAGTAACGTATACCCAGAGTCTGGCCAGTAGCAGTAACGTATACCCAGAGTCTGGCCAGTAGCGGTAACGTATACACAGAGTCTGGCCAGTAGCAGTAACGTATACACAGAGTCTGGCCAGTAGCAGTAACGTATACCCAGAGTCTGGCCAGTAGCAGTAACGTATACACAGAGTCTGGCCAGTAGCGGTAACGTATACCCAGAGTCTGGCCAGTAGCAGTAACGTATACCCAGAGTCTGGCCAGTAGCGGTAACGTATACCCAGAGTCTGGCCAGTAGCAGTAACGTATACCCAGAGTCTGGCCAGGCAAGTGTTTGTAGTTTCTCTCGCTCTTCATTTATCAGAGTATTATATGATTTTTAGTTTTTTAAAAGGTTTTTATACTTTTATAATATTTAATACTGATTTAATACTGCATATTTGTATATTGTATGAAAGTGGGGACAATAGTGCTCCATTTTATCTCAAAACTTTAATTTGCCCTCCATTGTGCAATTAGTTTTTTAACCTATGTGTTAGGACTATGTACAATAGTAACATTTAATACTATTGCTTTGTGAATAGGTTTATGTTATATCTTTTTAAATGTTCTAAGACATGGTCTGTCAGTAAAATAAAGTTATTGTTTTTTCTAGTTTTTATATTTGCTGTATACAGCGCTGTTTATATTCTCTCATACAACCGTTCTTGTTTCTAAAAACAGCTGCAGTTCAGCCCTTAATCAAGTGATTAGATACCTAGTATATACTAGTGGCATCATTTTTATTTATTGTATATTGTATAAAATTTATGAAATACTCTGTCTGTGGCAGATACTCTGTGTGTCGGCATCTGTGGCATATACACCGTACACATACATACACATATACAGTACACATACATACACATATACAGTACACATACATACACATATACCGTACACATACATACACATATACAGTACACATACATACACATATACCGTACACATACATACACATATACCGTACACATACATACACATATACACCGTACACATACATACACATATACAGTACACATACATACACATATACAGTACACATACATACACATATACAGTACACATACATACATATATACCGTACACATACATACACATATACCGTACACATACATACACATATACAGTACACATACATACACATATACAGTACACATACATACACATATACCGTACACATACATACACATATACAGTACACATACATACACATACACCGTACACATACATACACATACATACACATATACAGTACACATATACAGTACACATACATACACATATACCGTACACATACATACACATATACCGTACACATACATACACATATACCGTACACATACATACACATATACAGTACACATACATACACATATACAGTACACATACATACACATATACAGTACACATACTACACATATACCGTACACATACATAACCATATACAGTACACATACATACACATACACCGTACAGCATACATACACAATACAGTACACATAAACAAGTACACATATAACAGTACACATTACATACGACAATATACAGTACACATACATACACATATACAGTACACATACATACACATATATACCGTACACATACATACACATATACCGTACACATACATACACATATAAACAGTACACATACATACACATATACCGTACACATACATACACATATACAGTACACATACATACACATATACCGTACACATACATACACATGTACCGTACACATACATACACATATAAGTACACATACATACACATATACAGTACACATACATACACATACACCGTACACATACATACACATATACCGTACACATACATACACATATACAGTACACATACATACACATATACCGTACACATACATACACATATACCGTACACATACATACACATATACCGTACACATACATACACATATACAGTACACATACATACACATATACAGTACACATACATACACATATACAGTACACATACATACACATATACAGTACACATACATACTCATATTACACGTACACATACATACACATATACACCGTACACATACATACACATATACAGTACACATACATACACATACACACACACACATACACACAAACACACATACACATATACAGTACACATACATACACATATACCGTACACATACATACACATATACAGTACACATACATACACATATACCGTACACATACATACACAGTATACAGTACACATACATACACATATACTGTACACATACATACACATATACAGTACACTTACATTACACAATATACCGTACACATACATACACATATACAGTACACATACGATACACATATACAGTACACATACATACACATATACAGTACACATACATACACATATACCGTACACATACATACACATATACAGTACACATACATACACATATACACGTACACATACATACACATATACAGTACACATACATACACATATACACGTACACATACATACACATATACAGTACACATACATACACATATACAGTACACATACATACACATATACCGTACACATACATACACATATACAGTACACATACATACACATATACCGTACACATACATACACATATACAGTACACATACATACACATATACAGTACACATACATACACATATACAGTACACATACATACACATATACAGTACACATACATACACATATACAGTACACATACATACACATATAACCGTACACATACATACACATATACAGTACACATACATACACATATACCGTACACATACATACACATATACAGTACACATACATACACATATACAGTACACATACATACACATATACAGTACACATACATACACATATACCGTACACATACATACACATATACAGTACACATACATACACATATACACCGTACACATACATACACATATACAGTACACATACATACACATATACCGTACACATACATACACATATACAGTACACATACATACACATATACAGTACACATACATACACATATACAGTACACATACATACACATATACACCGTACACATACATACACATATACCGTACACATACATACACATATACCGTACACATACATACACATATACAGTACACATACATACACATATACCGTACACATACATACACATATACACCGTACACATACATACACATATACAGTACACAAACATACACATATACAGTACACATACATACACATATACCGTACACATACATACACATATACAGTACACATACATACACATATACATACACATACATACACATATACAGTACACATACATACACATATACAGTACACATACATACACATAAACCTGTAACACATACATACACATATACAGTACACATTCATACACATATACCAGTACACATACATACACATATACCGTACACATACATACACATATACAGTACACATACATACACATATACAGTACACATACATACACATATACAGTACACATACATACACATATACAGTACAACATATCATACACATATACCGTACACATACATACACATATACAGTACACATACATACACATATACACCGTACACATACATACACATATACACCGTACACATACATACACATATACACCGTACACATACATACACATATACACCGTACACATACATACACATATACACCGTACACATACATACACATATACAGTACACATACATACACATATACAGTACACATACATACACATATACAGTACACATACATACACATATACAGTACACATACATACACATATACCGTACACATACATACACATATACAGTACACATACATACACATATACACCGTACACATACATACACATATACAGTACACATACATACACATATACAGTACACATACATACACATATACCGTACACATACATACACATATACAGTACACATACATACACATATATACCGTACACATACATACACATATACAGTACACATACATACACATATACACCGTACACATACATACACATATACAGTACACATACATACACATATACAGTACACATACATACATATATACCGTACACATACATACACATATACACCGTACACATACATACACATATACCGTACACATACATACACATATACACCGTACACATACATACACATATACAGTACATATACATACACATATACAGTACACATACATACACATATACAGTACACATACATACACATATACCGTACACATACATACACATATACAGTACACATACATACACATATACCGTACACATACATACTCATATACAGTACACATACATACACATATACCGTACACATACATACACATATACAGTACACATACATACACATATACCGTACACATACATACACATATACAGTACACATACATACACATATACCGTACACATACATACACATATACAGTACACATACATACACATATACCGTACACATACATACACATATACAGTACACATACATACACATATACCGTACACATACATACACATATACAGTACACATACATACACATATACAGTACACATACATACACATATACAGTACACATACATACACATATATACCGTACACATACATACACATATACAGTACACATACATACACATATACAGTACACATACATACACATATACAGTACACATACATACACATATACCGTACACATACATACACATATACACCGTACACATACATACACATATACAGTACACATACATACACATATACAGTACACATACATACACATATACAGTACACATACATACACATATACAGTACACATACATACACATATACAGTACACATACATACACATATACAGTACACATACATACACATATACAGTACACATACATACACATATACCGTACACATACATACACATATACAGTACACATACATACACATATATACCGTACACATACATACACATATATACCGTACACATACATACACATATACAGTACACATACATACACATATACAGTACACATACATACACATATACAGTACACATACATACACATATACAGTACACATACATACACATATACACCGTACACATACATACACATATACAGTACACATACATACACATATACACCGTACACATACATACACATATACACCGTACACATACATACACATATACACCGTACACATACATACACATATACACCGTACACATACATACACATATACAGTACACATACATACACATATACAGTACACATACATACACATATACCGTACACATACATACACATACACCGTACACATACATACACATATATACCGTACACATACATACACATATATACCGTACACATACATACACATATATACCGTACACATACATACACATATACACCGTACACATACATACACATACACCGTACACATACATACACATATACAGTACACAAACATACACATATACAGTACACATACATACACATATACCGTACACATACATACACATATACAGTACACATACATACACATATACAGTACACATACATACACATATACCGTACACATACATACACAAATACAGTACACATACATACACATATATACAGTACACATACATACACATATACCGTACACATACATACACTATACACGTACACATACATACACATATACCGTACACATACATACACATATACACCGGTACACATACATACACATATACAGGTACACATACATACACATATACACCGTACACATACATACACATATACAGGTACACATACATACACATATACAGTACACATACATACACATACATACAGTACACATACATACACATATACAGTTACACATACATTCACATATACACCGTACACATACATACACATAGCACGTACACATACATACACATAACAGTACACATACATACACATATACAGTACACATACATACACATATACCGTACACATACATACACATACACCGTACACATACATACACATATACCGTACACATACATACACATATACAGTACACATACATACACATATACAGTACACATACATACACATATACACCGTACGCATACATACACATATACCGTACACATACATACATATACACCGTACACATACATACACATATACAGTACACATACATACACATATACAGTACACATACATACACATATACAGTACACATACATACACATATACAGTACACATACATACACATATACCGTACACATACATACACATATACACCGTACACATACATACACATACACCGTACACATACATACACATATACAGTACACATACATACACATACACCGTACACATACATACACATACACCGTACACATACATAAACATATACAGTACACATACATACACATATACCGTACACATACATACACATATACAGTACACATACATACACATATACAGTACACATACATACACATATACCGTACACATACATACACATATACAGTACACATACATAAACAGATACCAGTACACATACATACACATATACAGTAGCACATACATATACATATACCTGTACACATACATACACATATACACCGTACATCATATCTTACATACACTAATACAGTACACATACATACACATATTCACCGTAACACATACATACACATATAGCAGTACACATACATACACATATACCACCGTACACATACATACACATATAACTGTACACATCACATACACATATACAGTACACATACATTACACATATATACAGTACACATACATCACATATACAGTACACATACATACACCATATACAGTACATCATACATACAAATATACAGTACACATACAGACACATATACTAGTACACATACATACACATATACAGTACACATACATACACAGATACCGTAACACATACATATCACATAGACACCGTACACATACATACACATATACAGTACACATACATACACATATACACCGTACACATACATACACATAAACACATTACACATACATACATATACACCGTACACATACATACACATATACAGTACACATACATACACATATACAGTACACATACATACACATATACAGTACACATACATACACATATACAGTACACATACATACACATACACCGTACACATGCATACACATATACACCGTACACATGCATACACATATACACCGTACACATACATACACATACACCGTACACATACATACACATACACCGTACACATACATACACATATACACAGTACACATACATACACATATACACCGTACACATACATACACATATACAGTACACATACATACACATATATACCGTACAAATACATACACATATATACCGTACACATACATACACATATATACCGTACACATACATACACATATACAGTACACATACATACACATATATACCGTACACATACATACACATATATACCGTACACATACATACACATATATACCGTACACATACATACACATATACAGTACACATACATACACATATATACCGTACACATACATACACATATACAGTACACATACATACACATATACACCGTACACATACATACACATATATACCGTACACATACATACACATATACAGTACACATACATACACATATACAGTACACATACATACACATATACAGTACACATACATACACATATACAGTACACATACATACACATATACAGTACACATACATACACATATACCGTACGCATACATACACATATACAGTACACATACATACACATATACACCGTACACATACATACACATATACACCGTACACATACATACACATATACACCGTACACATACATACACATATACACCGTACACATATACAGTACACATACATACACATATACAGTACACATACATACACATATACACCGTACACATACATACACATATACACCGTACACATACATACACATATACACCGTACACATACATACACATATACACCGTACACATACATACACATATACACACACACATACATACACATATACCGTACACATACATACACATATACCGTACACATACATACACATATACAGTACACATACATACACATATACCGTACACATACATACACATATACAGTACACATACATACACATATACCGTACACATACATACACATATACAGTACACATACATACACATATACCGTACACATACATACACATATACAGTACACAAACATACACATATACAGTACACATACATACACATATACCGTACACATACATACACATATACCGTACACATACATACACATATACAGTACAAATACATACACATATACAGTACACATACATACACATATACAGTACACATACATACACATATACCGTACACATACATACACATATACCGTACACATACATACACATATACCGTACACATACATACACATATACAGTACACATACATACACATATACAGTACACATACATACACATATACCGTACACATACATACACATATACACCGTACACATACATACACATACACCGTACACATACATACACATACACAGTACACATACATACACATACACCGTACACATACATACACATATACAGTACACATACATACACATATACACCGTACACATACATACACATATACAGTACACATACATACACATATACAGTACACATACATACACATATACAGTACACATACATACACATATACAGTACACATACATGCACATATACACCGTACACATACATACACATATACCGTACACATACATACACATATACAGTACACATACATACACATATACAGTACACATACATACACATATACCGTACACATACATACACATATACAGTACACATACATACACATATACCGTACACATACATACACATATACACACACACATACATACACACATACATACACATACATACACATATACACCGTACACATACATACACATATACCGTACACATACATACACATATACCGTACACATACATAACACTATACAGTACACATACATACACATATACAGTACACCATACATACACATATACAGTACACATACATACACATATACAGTACACTTACATACACATATACAGTAACACAGTACATACACATAGACACTCACATACATACACATATACAGTACACATACATACACATATACAGTACACATACATACACATATACCGTACACATACATACACATATACCGTACACATACATACACATATATACGTACACATACATAACAATATACCAGTACACATACATACACATATACGTACACATACATACACATATACCGTACACATACATACACATATACAGTACACATACATACACATATACAGTACACATACATACACATATCATACACATACATACAATTTACAGTTACACATACTCACATAGTACGACAATACATACACATATACACGTACACATACATACACATATACACCGTACACATGCATACACATATACACCGTATACCATACATACACCATATACAGTACACATACATAACATATACAGTACAACATACATACACCACTATACATTACAACATACATACACATATACCGTACCACCATAACATAACACATACTACACGTACACATACATTACACATATACCGTACACATACATACACATATACAGTACACATACATACACATATACAGTACACATACATATCACATATACGCGTACACATACATACACATATACCGTACAATACATACACATATACACCGTACACATACATACACATATACACGTACACATACATACACATATACACCGTACACATACATACACAATATACACGTACACAATACATACAACATATACACCGTACACATACATACACATATACCGTACACATACATACACATATACAGTACACATACATACACATATACAGTCCACATACATACACATATACAGTACACATACATACACATATACAGTACACATACTACAACAATGTTATACAGTACACATACATACCGACATATACAGTACACCATACATACACATAACAGTACACAAACATACACATATACCTTACACATACATCACAATATACAGTACACATACATACACATATACCGTACCACATACATACACTATAAACGTACCACATACATTACACATATACACCGTACACATACATACACAATAACAGTACACATACATACCATATACCGTACACATACATACACATATACAGTACACATACCTACAATACAGTCCACATACATACACATATACCAGTACACATACATACACATATATACGTACACATACATACACAATCCACCGTAACAACATACATACACATATACATTACACATACCATACAACACTATACATTACACCATACATACCACATATACCGTACACATACATCACATATACACCGTACACATACATACCATATACAGTACACATACATACACATATACAGTACACATACATACACATATACCGTACACATACATACACATATACAGTACACATACATACACATATACAGTACACATACATACACATATACAGTACACATACATACACATATACAGTACACATACATACACATATACAGTACACATACATACACATATACCGTACACATACATACACATATACAGTACACATACATACACATATACAGTACACATACATACACATATACCGTACACATACATACACATATACCGTACACATACATACACATATACAGTACACATACATACACATATACAGTACACATACATACACATATACAGTACACATACATACACATATACCGTACACATACATACACATATACCGTACACATACATACACATATACCGTACACATACATACACATATACAGTACACATACATACACATATACAGTACACATACATACACATATACACAGTACACATACATACACATATACAGTACACATACATACACATATACCGTACACATACATACACATATACAGTACACATACATACACATATACAGTACACATACATACACATATACAGTACACATACATACACATATACCGTACACATACATACACATATACCGTACACATACATACACATATACCGTACACATACATACACATATACAGTACACATACATACACATATATACCGTACACATACATACACATATACCGTACACATACATACACATATACAGTACACATACATACACATATACAGTACACATACATACACATATACCGTACACATACATACACATATACACCGTACACATACATACACATATACAGTACACATACATACACATATACAGTACACATACATACACATATACAGTACACATACATACACATATACAGTACACATACATACAAATATACAGTACACATACATACACATATACCGTACACATACATACACATATACAGTACACATACATACACATATACCGTACACATACATACACATATACAGTACACATACATACACATATACAGTACACATACATACACATATACAGTACACATACATACACATATACAGTACACATACATACACATATACCGTACACATACATACACATATACAGTACACATACATACACATATACAGTACACATACATACACATACACCGTACACATACATACACATACACAGTACACATACATACACATATACAGTACACATACATACACATATACAGTACACATACATACACATATACCGTACACATACATACACATATACAGTACACATACATACACATATACAGTACACATACATACACATATACAGTACACATACATACACATATACAGTACACATACATACACATATACACCGTACACATACATACACATATACAGTACACATACATACACATATACCGTACACATACATACACATATACCGTACACATACATACACAGTACACATACATACACATATACAGTACACATACATACACATATACAGTACACATACATACAAATATACAGTACACATACATACACATATACAGTACACATACATACACATATACAGTACACATACATACACATATACCGTACACATACATACACATATACCGTACACATACATACACATATACAGTACACATACATACACATATACAGTACACATACATACACATATACAGTACACATACATACACATATACCGTACACATACATACACATATACCGTACACATACATACACATATACAGTACACATACATACACATATACAGTACACATACATACACATATACCGTACACATACATACACATATACCGTACACATACATACAGATATACAGTACACATACATACACATATACAGTACACATACATACACATATACCGTACACATACATACACATATACACCGTACACATACATACACATATACAGTACGCATACATACACATATACAGTACACATACATACACATATACAGTACACATACATACACATATACAGTACACATACATACACATATACAGTACACATACATACACATATACATTACACATACATACACATATACACCGTACACATACATACACATATACAGTACACATACATACACATATACAGTACACATACATACACATATACCGTACACATACATACACATATACACCGTACACATACATACATATATACACCGTACACATACATACACATATACAGTACACATACATACACATATACCGTACACATACATACACATATACAGTACACATACATACACATATACAGTACACATACATACACATATACAGTACACATACATACATACACATATACACCGTACACATACATACACATATACACCGTACACATACATACACATATGCAGTACACATACATACACATATACAGTACACATACATACACATATACACCGTACACATACATACACATATACACCGTACACATACATACACATATACAGTACACATACATACACATATACAGTACACATACATACACATATACATTACACATACATACACATATACACCGTACACATACATACACATATACACCGTACACATACATACACATATACACCGTACACATACATACACATATACAGTACACATACATACACATATACAGTACACATACATACACATATACATTACACATACATACACATATACACCGTACACATACATACACATATACAGTACACATGCATACACATATACACCGTACACATGCATACACATATACACCGTACACATGCATACACATATACACCGTACACATACATACACATATACAGTACACATACATACACATATACAGTACACATACATACACATATACAGTACACATACATACACATATACAGTACACATACATACACATATACCGTACACATACATACACATATACAGTACACATACATACACATATACAGTACACATACATACACATATACAGTACACATACATACACATATACCGTACACATACATACACATATACACCGTACACATACATACACATATACAGTACACATACATACACATATACACCGTACACATACATACACATATACACCGTACACATACATACACATATACAGTACACATACATACACATATACCGTACACATACATACACATATACAGTACACATACATACACATATACAGTACACATACATACACATATACAGTACACATACATACACATATACCGTACACATACATACACATATACAGTACACATACATACACATATACAGTACACATACATACACATATACAGTACACATACATACACATATACCGTACACATACATACACATATACCGTACACATACATACACATATACCGTACACATACATACACATATACAGTACACATACATACATATATACCATACACATACATACACATATACAGTACACATACATACACATATACAGTACACATACATACACATATACCGTACACATACATACACATATACCGTACACATACATACACATATACAGTACACATACATACACATATACAGTACACATACATACACATATACCGTACACATACATACACATATACCGTACACATACATACACATATACAGTACACATACATACACATATACAGTACACATACATACACATATACAGTACACATACATACACATATACCGTACACATACATACACATATACCGTACACATACATACACATATATACCGTACACATACATACACATATACCGTACACATACATACACATATACCGTACACATACATACACATATACCGTACACATACATACACATATACCGTACACATACATACACATATACACCGTACACATACATACACATATACCGTACACATACATACACATATACACCGTACACATACATACACATATACAGTACACATACATACACATATACACCGTACACATACATACACATATACCGTACACATACATACACATATACAGTACACATACATACACATATACAGTACACATACATACACATATACAGTACACATACATACAAATATACAGTACACATACATACACATATACAGTACACATACATACACATATACAGTACACATACATACACAAATACAGTACACATACATACACATATACAGTACACATACATACACATATACCGTACACATACATACACATATACCGTACACATACATACACATATACAGTACACATACATACACATATACAGTACACATACATACACATATACACCGTACACATACATACACATATACCGTACACATACATACACATATACCGTACACATACATACACATATACAGTACACATACATACACATATACAGTACACATACATACACATATACACCGTACACATACATACACATATACACCGTACACATACATACACATATACAGTACACATACATACACATATACAGTACACATACATACACATATACAGTACACATACATACACATATACAGTACACATACATACACATATACAGTACACATACATACACATATACCGTACACATACATACACATATACCGTACACATACATACACATATACCGTACACATACATACACATATACAGTACACATACATACACATATACAGTACACATACATACACATATACACAGTACACATACATACACATATACAGTACACATACATACACATATACCGTACACATACATACACATATACAGTACACATACATACACATATACAGTACACATACATACACATATACAGTACACATACATACACATATACAGTACACATACATACACATATACAGTACACATACATACACATATACAGTACACATACATACACATATACACCGTACACATACATACACATATACAGTACACATACATACACATATACCGTACACATACATACACATATACCGTACACATACATACACAGTACACATACATACACATATACAGTACACATATACAGTACACATACATACACATATACAGTACACATACATACAATATACAGTACACATACATACACATATACCGTACAAATACCATAAACATTTACCGTACACATACATACACAAGTACACATACATACACATATACAGTACACATACATACACATATACAGTACACATACATACACATATACAGTACACATACCTACATAATAACAGTACCATACATACACAATATACAGTACCATACATACACATATACAGTACACATACATACAACATATACAGTACACATACATACACATATTACCGTACACATACATACACATATACCCGTACACATACATACACATATACAGTACACATACATACACTTATACAGTCCACATACATACACATATAACCGTTACCACATACATACACATATACAGTACACATACATACACATATACCGTACACATACATACTACATATACAGTACACATACATACACATGA
The DNA here is from genome assembly GCF_027579735.1 of Bombina bombina. Lineage (NCBI taxonomy): Eukaryota > Metazoa > Chordata > Amphibia > Anura > Bombinatoridae > Bombina > Bombina bombina. The sequence goes on along the minus strand of NC_069504.1, from coordinate 1,138,957,329 downwards.
TACAGTAGACACAATACGTACACATTATACCGTACACATACATACAAGATATACAGTACACTACATACACTTATAACGTACACATACATAACCATATACCGTACACATCATCACATATACACCGTACTCATACACCCCCGGATCATATACTGTCTGTACGAATACATGAACATGTTACGTACACATACATACACATATACAGTACTACACATACATACACATATACAGTACATCAGTGACATACCAAGACAGTACACATACATACACATAAACCTTACAACATACAGACACATGATACACCGTACACATACATACACATATACAGTACACATACAATACACATATACAGTACACATACATACACATATACAGTACACATAACATTACACATATACACCGTACACATACATACATATATACACCGTACACATACATACACATATACAGTACACATACATACACATATACCGAACACATACATACACATATACAGTACACATACATACACATATACAGTACACATACATACACATATACAGTACACATACATACATACACATATACACCGTACACATACATACACATATACACGTACACATACATACACATATGCAGTACACATACATACACATATACAGTACACATACATACACATATACACCGTACACATACATACACATATACACCGTACACATACATACACATATACAGTACACATACATACACATATACAGTACACATACATACACATATACATTACACATACATACACATATACACCGTACACATACATACACATATACACCGTACACATACATACACATATACACCGTACACATACATACACATATACAGTACACATACATACACATATACAGTACACATACATACACATATACATTACACATACATACACATATACACCGTACACATACATACACATATACAGTACACATGCATACACATATACACCGTACACATGCATACACATATACACCGTACACATACATACACACATACTCACATACATACACATATACAGTACACATACATACACATATACAGTACACATACATACACATATACAGTACACATACATACACATATACAGTACACATACATACACATATACCGTACACATACATACACATATACAGTACACATACATACACATATACAGTACACATACATACACATATACAGTACACATACATACACATATACCGTACACATACATACACATATACACCGTACACATACATACACATATACAGTACACATACATACACATATACACCGTACACATACATACACATATACACCGTACACATACATACACATATACAGTACACATACATACACATATACCGTACACATACATACACATATACAGTACACATACATACACATATACAGTACACATACATACACATATACAGTACACATACATACACATATACCGTACACATACATACACATATACAGTACACATACATACACATATACAGTACACATACATACACATATACAGTACACATACATACACATATACCGTACACATACATACACATATACCGTACACATACATACACATATACCGTACACATACATACACATATACAGTACACATACATACACATATACATACATACACATATACAAACACACATACATACACATATACAGTACACATACATACAAATATACAGTACACATACATACACATATACCGTACACATACATACACATATACAGTACACATATATACACACATATACAGTACACATACATACACATATACAGTACACATACATACACATATACAGTACACATACATACACATATACCGTACACATACATACACATATACAGTACACATACATACACATATACAGTAAACATACATACACATATACAGTACACATACATACACATATACAGTACACATACATACACATATACCGTACACATACATACACATATACCGTACACATACATACACATATACAGTACACATACATACACATATACAGTACACATACATACACATATACCGTACACATACATACACATATACCGTACACATACATACACATATACCGTACACATACATACACATATACACCGTACACATACATACACATATACCGTACACATACATACACATATACACCGTACACATACATACACATATACAGTACACATACATACACATATACACCGTACACATACATACACATATACCGTACACATACATACACATATACAGTACACATACATACACATATACAGTACACATACATACACATATACAGTACACATACATACAAATATACAGTACACATACATACACATATACAGTACACATACATACACATATACAGTACACATACATACACATATACAGTACACATACATACACATATACAGTACACATACATACACATATACCGTACACATACATACACATATACCGTACACATACATACACATATACAGTACACATACATACACATATACAGTACACATACATACACATATACACCGTACACATACATACACATATACATATACACATACATACACAATAATACCTACATACACATAACAGTACACAATATCACAGCTACACATACATACACATATACACGTACACATACATACACCATATACACCGTACAACATACATACACACAATACAAGTACACATACATACACATATACTAGTACCCTACATTACATACACATATACAGTACACATACATACCAAATATACAGTACACATACATACAACATATACAGTACACATACATACACATATACCGTACACATACATACACATATACCGTACACATACTATCACATATACCGTACACATACATACACATATACAGTACACATACATACACAATATACAGTACACATACATACACATATAACCAGTACACATACATACACATATCCGTACACCATACATACACAGTATACCGTAACATACATACACATATACAGTACACATACATACACATATACAGTACACATACATTACACATATACAGTACACATACATACACATATACAGTACACATACATACACATATACCGTACACCTACATACACATATACAGTACACATACATACACATATACAGTACACATACATACACATATACAGTACACATACATACACATATACCGTACACATACATACACATACACCATACACATACATACACATATACAGTACACATACATACACATATACAGTACACATACATACACATATACCGTACACATACATACACATATACCGTACACATACATACACATATACACCGTACACATACATACACATATACAGTACACATACATACACATATACCGTACACATACATACACATATACCGTACACATACATACACACACACACATACATACACATATACAGTACACATACATACACATATACCGTACACATACATACACATATACCGTACACATACATACACATATACAGTACACATACATACACATATACAGTACACATACATACACATATACAGTACACATACATACACATATACAGTACACATACATACACATATATACCGTACACATACATACACATATACAGTACACATACATACACATATACAGTACACATACATACACATATACAGTACACATACATACACATATACAGTACACATACATACACATATATACCGTACACATACATACACATATACAGTACACATACATACAAATATACCGTACACATACATACACATATACAGTACACATACATACACATATACCGTACACATACATACACATATACAGTACACATACATACACATATACAGTACACATACATACAAATATACAGTACACATACATACACATATACAGTACACATACATACACATATACACCGTACACATACATACACATATACAGTACACATACATACACATATACCGTACACATACATACACATATACCGTACACATACATACACATATACAGTACACATACATACACATATACAGTACACATACATACACATATACAGTACACATACATACACATATACCGTACACATACATACACATATACAGTACACATACATACACATATACATACACATACATACACATATACCGTACACATACATACACATATACCGTACACATACATACACATATACCGTACACATACATACACATATACAGTACACATACATACACATATATAAACACATACATACACATATACCGTACACATACATACACATATACACACACACATACATACACATATACAGTACACATACATACACATATACACCGTACACATAGCATACACATATACCGTACACATACATACACATATTACAGTACACATACATACACATATACAGTACACATACATACACATATACAGTACACATACATACACATATACACATACACATACATACACATATACAGTACACATACATACACATATACCGTACACATACATACACATATACAGTACACATACATACACATATACAGTACACATACATACACATATACAGTACACATACATACACATATACAGTACACATACATACACATATACACCGTACACATACATACACATATACAGTACACATACATACACATATACACCGTACACATACATACACATATACACCGTACACATACATACACATATACAGTACACATACATACACATATACAGTACACATACATACACATATACACCGTACACATACATACACATATACACCGTACACATACATACACATATACAGTACACATACATACACATATACAGTACACATACATACACATATACAGTACACATACATACACATATACATTACACATACATACACATATACACACACACATACATACACATATACACACACACATACATACACATATACACCGTACACATACATACACATATACAGTACACATACATACACATATACAGTACACATACATACACATATACATTACACATACATACACATATACACCGTACACATACATACACATATACAGTACACATGCATACACATATACACCGTACACATGCATACACATATACACCGTACACATACATACACATATACAGTACACATACATACACATATACAGTACACATACATACACATATACAGTACACATACATACACATATACAGTACACATACATACACATATACCGTACACATACATACACATATACACCGTACACATACATACACATATACAGTACACATACATACACATATACACTGTACACATACATACACATATACAGTACACATACATACACATATACAGTACACATACATACACATATACCGTACACATACATACACATATACAGTACACATACATACACATATACCGTACACATACATACACATATACAGTACACATACATACACATATACAGTACACATACATACACATATACAGTACACATACATACACATATACCGTACACATACATACACATATACCGTACACATACATACACATATAAACCGTACACATACATACACATATACCGTACACATACATACACATATACCGTACACATACATACACATATACCGTACACATACATACACATATACAGTACACATACATACACATATACAGTACACATACATACACATATACAGTACACATACATACACATATACAGTACACATACATACACATATACAGTACACATACATACACATATACAGTACACATACATACACATATACAGTACACATACATACACATATACACCGTACACATACATACACATATACAGTACACATACATACACATATACACCGTACACATACATACACATATACAGTACACATACATACACATATACAGTACACATACATACACATATACACCGTACACATACATACACATATACAGTACACATACATACACATATATACCGTACACATACATACACATATACAGTACACATACATACACATATACAGTACACATACATACACATATACCGTACACATACATACACATATACACCGTACACATACATTACACATATACACCGTACACATACATACACATATACAGTACACATACATACACATATACAGTACACATACATACACATATACAGTACACATACATACACATATACAGTACACATACATACACATATACACCGTACACATACATACACATATACCGTACACATACATACACATATACCGTACACATACATACACATATACAGTACACATACATACACATATACAGTACACATACATACACATATATACCGTACACATACATACACATATACCGTACACATACATACACATATACTGTACACATACATACACATATATACCGTACACATACATACACATATACCGTACACATACATACACATATATACCGTACACATACATACACATATATACCGTACACATACATACACATATATACCGTACACATACATACACATATATACCGTACACATACATACACATATATACCGTACACATACATACACATATATACCGTACACATACATACACATATACCGTACACATACATACACATATATACCGTACACATACATACACATATACCGTACACATACATACACATATATACCGTACACATACATACACATATATACCGTACACATACATACACATATACAGTACACATACATACACATATATACCGTACACATACATACACATATATACCGTACACATACATACACATATACCGTACACATACATACACATATACAGTACACATACATACACATATACACTACACATACATACACATATACAGTACACATACATACACATATACAGTACACATACATACACATATACACCGTACACATACATACACATATACACCGTACACATACATACACATATACCGTACACATACATACACATATATAGTACACATACATACACATATATAGTACACATACATACACATATACCGTACACATACATACACATATACAGTACACATACATACACATATATACCGTACACATACATACACATATACAGTACACATACATACACATATACAGTACACATACATACACATATACACAGTACACATACATACACATATACAGTACACATACATACACATATACAGTACACATACATACACATATACAGTACACATACATACACATATACACAGTACACATACATACACATATACAGTACACATACATACACATATACAGTACACATACATACACATATACACCGTACACATACATACACATACACCGTACACATACATACACATATACACCGTACACATACATACACATATACACCGTACACATACATACACATATACCGTACACATACATACACATATACAGTACACATACATACACATATACAGTACACATACATACACATATACACCGTACACATACATACACATATACAGTACACATACATACACATATACAGTACACATACATACACATATACAGTACACATACATACACATATACAGTACACATACATACACATATACAGTACACATACATACACATATACAGTACACATACATACACATATACCGTACACATACATACACATATACACCGTACACATACATACACATATACAGTACACATACATACACATATACCGTACACATACATACACATATACAGTACACATACATACACATATACAGTACACATACATACACATATACCGTACACATACATACACATATACAGTACACATACATACACATATACAGTACACATACATACACATATACAGTACACATACATACACATATACAGTACACATACATACACATATACCGTACACATACATACACATATACACCGTACACATACATACACATATACACCGTACACATACATACACATATACAGTACACATACATACACATATACCGTACACATACATACACATATACAGTACACATACATACACATATACAGTACACATACATACACATATACAGTACACATACATACATATATACCGTACACATACATACACATATACAGTACACATACATACACATATACACCGTACACATACATACACATATACAGTACACATACATACACATATACAGTACACATACATACACATATACAGTACACATACATACACATATACACCGTACACATATATACACATATACAGTACACATACATACACATATACACCGTACACATACATACACATATACAGTACACATACATACACATATACAGTACACATACATACACATATATACCGTACACATACATACACATATATACCGTACACATACATACACATATATACCGTACACATACATACACATATATACCGTACACATACATACACATATATACCGTACACATACATACACATATATACCGTACACATACATACACATATATACCGTACACATACATACACATATATACCGTACACATACATACACATATACCGTACACATACATACACATATATACCGTACACATACATACACATATATACCGTACACATACATACACATATATACCGTACACATACATACACATATATACCGTACACATACATACACATATATACCGTACACATACATACACATATATACCGTACACATACATACACATATATACCGTACACATACATACACATATATACCGTACACATACATACACATATACCGTACACATACATACACATATACCATACACATACATACACATATACCGTACACATACATACACATATACCGTACACATACATACACATATATACCGTACACATACATACACATATACCGTACACATACATACACATATATACCGTACACATACATACACATATATACCGTACACATACATACACATATACCGTACACATACATACACATATATACCGTACACATACATACACATATACAGTACACATACATACACATATATACCGTACACATACATACACATATATACCGTACACATACATACACATATACCGTACACATACATACACATATACAGTACACATACATACACATATACAGTACACATACATACACATATACAGTACACATACACAGTACACATACATACACATATACACCGTACACATACATACACATATACCGTACACATACATACACATATATAGTACACATACATACACATATACCGTACACATACATACACATATACAGTACACATACATACACATATATACCGTACACATACATACACATATATACCGTACACATACATACACATATACCGTACACATACATACACATATACAGTACACATACATACACATATACAGTACACATACATACACATATACACCGTACACATACATACACATATACAGTACACATACATACACATATACAGTACACATACATACACATATACAGTACACATACATACACATATACAGTACACATACATACATATATACCGTACACATACATACACATATACAGTACACATACATACACATATACACCGTACACATACATACACATATACAGTACACATACATACACATATACAGTACACATACATACACATATACAGTACACATACATACACATATACACCGTACACATACATACACATATACCGTACACATACATACACATATACAGTACACATATATACACATATACACCGTACACATACATACACATATACAGTACACATACATACACATATACACCGTACACATACATACATATATACAGTACACATACATACACATATACCGTACACATACATACACATATACAGTACACATACATACACATATACAGTACACATACATACACATATACCGTACACATACATACACATATACAGTACACATACATACACATATACAGTACACATACATACACATATACAGTACACATACATAAACATATACAGTACACATACATACACATATACCGTACACATACATACACATATACAGTACACATACATACACATATACCGTACACATACATACACATATACCGTACACATACATACACATATACACCGTACACATACATACACATATACAGTACACATACATACACATATACAGTACACATACATACACATATACAGTACACATACATACACATATACACCGTACACATACATACACATATACAGTACACATACATACACATATATACCGTACACATACATACACATATACACCGTACACATACATACACATATACAGTACACATATATACACATATATACCGTACACATACATACACATATATACCGTACACATACATACACATATACCGTACACATACATACACATATACACCGTACACATACATACACATATACAGTACACATACATACACATATATACCGTACACATACATACACATATATACCGTACACATACATAAACATATACAGTACACATACATACACATATACCGTACACATACATACACATATACCGTACACATACATACACATATACCGTACACATACATACACATATACAGTACACATACATACACATATACAGTACACATACATACACATATACACCGTACACATACATACATACATACATACATACAGTACACATACATACACATATACAGTACACATACATACACATATACAGTACACATACATACATATATACCGTACACATACATACACATATACAGTACACATACATACACATATACACCGTACACATACATACACATATACAGTACACATACATACACATATACAGTACACATACATACACATATACAGTACACATACATACACATATACACCGTACACATACATACACATATACCGTACACATACATACACATATACAGTACACATATATACACATATACACCGTACACATACATACACATATACAGTACACATACATACACATATACACCGTACACATACATACATATATACAGTACACATACATACACATATACCGTACACATACATACACATATACAGTACACATACATACACATATACAGTACACATACATACACATATACCGTACACATACATACACATATACAGTACACATACATACACATATACAGTACACATACATACACATATACAGTACACATACATACACATATACAGTACACATACATACACATATACCGTACACATACATACACATATACAGTACACATACATACACATATACCGTACACATACATACACATATACCGTACACATACATACACATATACACCGTACACATACATACACATATACAGTACACATACATACACATATACAGTACACATACATACACATATACACCGTACACATACATACACATATACAGTACACATACATACACATATATACCGTACACATACATACACATATACACCGTACACATACATACACATATACAGTACACATACATACACATATATACCGTACACATACATACACATATATACCGTACACATACATACACATATACCGTACACATACATACACATATACACCGTACACATACATACACATATACAGTACACATACATACACATATATACCGTACACATACATACACATATATACCGTACACATACATAAACATATACAGTACACATACATACACATATACCGTACACATACATACACATATACCGTACACATACATACACATATACCGTACACATACATACACATATACCGTACACATACATACACATATACAGTACACATACATACACATATACCGTACACATACATACACATATACAGTACACATAGATACACATATACAGTACACATACATACACATATACACCGTACACATATATACACATATACCATACACATACATACACATATACAGTACACATACATACACATATACAGCTCTGATATCATTGTGTTAAATAAACACAATACAAAACATATATACTTACCAGAAAGACTATATTGGTTGTCTGATAAAGTGCTCGTGCTACGCAAATTCGTTGCCTCTGGCCACCGCTAAGATTTATCCCCTACACAATATTTACAAACAAATTAGCGAGACACAATTCATTGTACAAGAAGAATCTATATGCACTGAACCAGCATCAAGAAATAAAAACACATAAACAAACATATTCCTTCCGCACCTGAAGTTAAAGGGATATGAAATACAATTTGTTCTTTCGTGATTCAGATAGGTCATGTGGTTTTAATCAACTTTCTAATTTACTTCAATTATCAATTGTTCTTCTTTCTCTTGGTATCTTTTGTTGAAAAGCATTGACGTATGCTCAGGAGCTAGCCCATTTACAAGAGCACTAGAGCACTATTTCCTGCCATATAGTGTCCCAGATGCTACCTAGGTGTCTCTCCAACACAGAATATCAAGGGTTTTTTTTTTTTACCAGTTTGCTCTGTCTGAATCACAAAAGAGAAAAAAAAATGGTTTCATATCCCTTTAATGAAATAAAATCAGAAACTGCAAATAAATGATTCTTTAAATACAAACAATTTGTGTTAAAATTGACTTTTCTGCCAAAACATTTGCAAGAAGCCTCTTTAAGACAATTTAAATTCTGATTAAAAGGATTTTCAGTGTAAAGTGTCTACTGTATTTTCAAGTAGATGTTGTGCAATGTAAACAATGGCTTTGTGTTTATTACCTACTGATACACAATGTTGTCTCTTTGTTTATGTAAAATATCTGCAATCGACTGGATACAGTAACAGCTTCCAGATCCTCACACTACGTACTGTATATAAACCGAGTGTAGTTTAATTTACTGTTGCTCATTATTTCTTTCTCGGCTAAACCAGACGTTAGTTACATAAACCATCAGTCGCTTGTTTACCAAACAGGATTATTTTCTCACTGCCACTGCAAAATTATACTGAGATAAACCAACATTAATTAAGACAAACTCACATTTTCATTTTTAACTTTATTTTTTTCCCTTTACCTGCTATTTAACTCTTATTTTTTAAATGCTGCAAGAAGTTATGCAAGGGTTCCGTCGCTAGACTGTAAAATAATGCAAATACTTAAATTACTTATTTAAATGCTTTTAAAACATAAAGGGCCAGATAACAACTGCCACTCTAACTTTTTCCTTTACTCATGTGCTAATTGCACTTAAAGTAACCTTTAACATGGGAGGGTCAATAGTCTGTGTGTGTGTAGGCACCCCTGACAATTTCCATGATTTTTCATTTATAAATAGTCGGGTGTTTGGATCAGCAAATTCATTTTGATCTATCAAATAACTGAAGGACACAGTAATATTTCAGTAGTGAAATGAGGTTTATTGGATTAACAGAAAGTGTGTAATATGCAGCAAAACAAAATAGACAGGTGCATAAATTTGGGCACTCCAACAGAAATATTGCATCGATATTTAGTAGAGCCTCCTTTGGATTCTGGATGATGGTATTTTAGACCATTCCTCCTTGCAAAATATCTCCAGTTGTTAGGTTTGATAGTTGCTGAGCATGGACAGCCCACTTCAAATCACCCCACAGATTTTCAATGATATTCAGGTCTGGAGACTGGGATGGCCATTCCAGAACATTGTACTTGTTCCTCTGCATAAATGCCAGAGTAGATTTTGAGCAGTGTTTTAATTTGCTGTCTTGTTGAAATATCTAGCCCCAGTGTAACTTCAACTTTGTGACTGATTCCTTAATATTTCAAAATGATATTTGATATTTCAAAATGAAATTGCTGATCCAAACACCCAATTATTTATAAATTAAGATTGTCAGGGGTGCCTAAACTTTTGCGTATGTATGTAGATGATGTGATTGGTGAACATTTGTTTTTAATAAAATAAAAATGGTAATATTGAACTATACAAGTTACTAATACACACCAAACCAACATGAAAATGTGGAGATAAACTCAGTCCTTTACTGTCTTTAATTAAAGATATATATTGTGTATATTCCTCAGAGTGTAAAACTGTTAAAATCAACTTCCAATATGAAACAGATGAGCTATTTACTCACATGTAACAGGTTTTAATCAATTGGGGTATAGAGCACATAAAAGCAAAAGACGCTCATAGTGTTAGTCTGCAACAGCAAAACTGCATTTTAGCTTTTAGTCAACACTGTGTCAAGCAAGTGCCGTGAGACAAGTTCCACCCTTCCTGGTGATCCGCCAATTAACATACAATTCCTCCAATGTACATTTCGCTATTAGTCCATAGCTTTTTCAAGAAGACTTTAGTTGTATCTGGTATCTTTCATTTATAGTCCTCAGCCCATACTGTTTGGTGCACAATGGCTTCCAATGTTACCTAAGGTTATACATAATACAATAGCATGACATTTCAAGCAAAACATAAAAGATCATACCGGGGAATTAAACCAGGGTCAAAACATAAAAGACCATAGCGGGGAATTGAACCAGGGTCAAAATATAAGAGACCCTATAGGGGATTTGAACTCCCAATCCTCCAGAGGAAAGCCTGTTTACAAGATTAAAAAAAGGTTTTGAGAAAAATTCATTCTCATAATATTTTAAATTTAAACATAATTGTGACTCACATCATATAGTTACATTCACGGGAGGAATTGGGAGAGGCAGACATTTTCTTTATACATTTTCTTTATACATTGGCCAAAATGGAAAGTAAATGGATTTTCCTGTAAGGGTCCCTTATTCCAGGAGGTAACAACAAGGATTTTGAATTGAATAATTTTTTTTTTTTTTTTTCATTTTTAGTAAATATTTTTTACATTCTCATTTTTATATATACATTTTTCATAATAATTTAAGTGATTCAGAATCCTTATTTATTATATAATGTATATTAATTTGTGACATTAGTGATATTTCTTTGAGCCCGTGTGGCTTAGTGTTACATTTTACTTATGATAGTTATTTTACAGGCATTTTGTGATCTCATAGATTTATTATATACATTTTATTTAATTTGATATATCTTAATTGGTTTGATATATTTGTATTATATGTTCAGCTTTTTAGGTTTTATCAATCCATGTACAGTGTCAATTTTATTATTTTATCTGTAAATTGTATTAATGCTCTTGTTGTATGATAATGTTTTTGTTTTTTTTCTCACCTTGTGTGCACATCCTAAACTGGAATATTAACAGTTAAAGACTTAGGACTTTAAATAAAAATGGAGGACTTTAATTAAATAAAGGATACTGGCTAAAATAATAAAAAAAAACTCTTGAAAAATCTATGGACTAATAGCGAAACGTACGTTGGAGGAATTGTATGCTAATTGGCTGATTACTGGAAATGATGGAAATTGTCTCATGGCACTTGCTTGACAGTGTGGAGTAAGCGCTGAAATGCATTGTTGCTGTTGCAGACTGTAACGCACTATGACTGTCTTTGTTTTTATGTGCTGCTCAGTCTGTGATTATAGTTTATCGCGCCACAGCACTGTTCAGCATCAAGGACACCATCATACTTTTTGCATCACTCCACTGGAATTCATCCCTTCCAAAATGGGAACCAATAGATATACTCGTTTGCGCCAGAGGGAGACATACTGGATCTTCAAGTTCCAGTCTTTGTTTCCCTCTGGCCTTAACGAAGTATTAGATTTGGCGGCCTTTTAGAAGGCACCACCATCTTCTATTATCCAGCTATCCGGTCATATATCATCCCCCCTTATCTTATCCTTAAGAGTATGGGTCGTAACATTATCCACCCTTAGATCCAAATAGCACCATTCTCTATCCATCAAGTAGTCTTAATATATTAGTGACCCTCCATTAGGGCCTTTGTAATCATAACTTACATTACACTACATTCTATAATCTTCAAAAGAATGTAGTGTAGTGTAGAACTGTGTTTTTTTGCAGTTCTGAGCAAAATTGGCTATGTTAAGCACATATATACACACACACACACACACATAGGATTTGCTCTTATTTCTTTTTTCTTTCCATTTTTTTTTTTTTTTTTTTTTTTCCTTTCACACTGCTGCACAAGTGACTATTTAAAGACTTCTGACTAAACTGCTCACATTCTATATCCCACAATAGGACAAGATCGGTCATTTGCTGTCCAACCTACTAAAAATATTATAACATACTAAGCAGTTTATATTCAGTTTGTTATTGAAATAAAAATGCCAAAAAAAACACATATAGACAGCAGCCTTTTATGCAGCTGCCCTTTGCGATTTTTCTGTGTGCATTAGCTGAAAAGGGATTGCCATATTATTGATTGGTAACATAACTGGAATATATTTATTATTTTACTACACATTGTTTCTTTCTTTCTTTTTTTCTACATGTAACACATTAATGCACAATTTGGTATACACAAAAGGGTGAACATTTCAATTTTTTATTTTGCAAAGTCAATTTTTTAGTTGCAAAGTATTTTTTTTCTAGCGAACAACCAATTAGCCTCAGAGACACCTGATAGCTCACACAGGTGAGAATCAATTAGGAACACACCTCTTAGAATGGACACAATTGTTTCTTTGTAGGGTATAAAAGGCAGAGGTAGGAATGATTATGATACGCCTGATGAAACGGTTTGCCAACCGAGAAACGCGTTGCAATCATTGGGGCCAACTGGGTGACCCTGTAATCCACTTTGTATAACAACCCTGGTGTTGTTTTTAAATTTTTGTTTTTAATAAATATTTGCAAATTTTTACTTTTGGAGTGGATCTCATTTCCTACCGTCTGCCTGCAATCACTACTAAGTGCACAGCTACTGAGAAGCATTAAACCTGCCTTTGTTTTCACTGCATTAATACCAAAAGATCGTTTGTTTGGGTGAGCTGCCACACCTGCCTGAATCTGCAGCCTGTATCTACCAGCACATTGGTGTGCTTTGGGAGTATGTGAGTACCCACTTTACACTATAAAGCACATTTTTATGTATCATCCTTAATGGTCTGCACATATAGTGCTCTCTATTTGTTTTACACCTGTTGCAGAACTACAGTATTGGAAGTATCCTTGAAAGGGTGAGCTGTCACACCCATCTAAATCTACAGCCTGCCCCTACCAGCACATGAGTGTGCTCGTGGAGTATGTGAGTACTCATTTGGCTATTCTGTTGCTTTTTCTTATGTCTTCAATCAGACTATACCACACATGAGGCGCCCCTCTGTTTTTTATTTCTCCTAGTTCTTGCCTGGATCATCCGGTTGAGAGGAGGCAGCCGCCGCTCAGCTATCAACTTATTTGTAAAAAGAGACATTTTCTTTCCTGTTTACTCCAAAAGGGATTTATATAACCTTATATTGATATATTTTTCACCTCATAAGATAACATTAGTTTGTTTAAGTTTCAAATTGTCTTTAAGGGTTATCAATAACTACCATCTGAATTGTATACCATTCTGCGCCCCCTCAACTGTGATTTTATCACGTATTAGATCAGTCTGTGATTAAAGCCTGTTACATTTGTTTTTAGCAATAAAGGAATTGTTACTTTTGTATCCAGTATCCGTTCTATATAATAGAGCGATACACTCTGAGCTGTTATGGCTCTAACGTGTGACTACAACGGCGCATCTGTTTCATATGGGAAGTTGATTTTGACAGTTTTACACTATGGTTGTTTCTTTTCTCTTCGAGGAATAGACACTAGAAATCTTTAAGACAGTGAAGGACTGAGTTTAGCACCACATTTTCATATGTTGTATGATATGTTGTCAATCAACCCAATCGTATTTGATCGGGTTGATTTCTGTCCGCCGCCTTAGAGCAGGCAGACAGGTTATGGAGCAGCGGTCTTTAGAGCGCTGCTTCATAACTTCTTGATAACGGAGCTTGATAAATATGCCCCCTAATGTCATTCTATATGGTGGGATAATGTCTGTCTTTTACACATGCACAAAACCAGAACAAACAGAACTGGCACTTGTTAAAAAGAATTTGGATTGTGATAAGAACAAACAGAACTGGCACTTGTTAAAAAGAATTTGGATTGTGATAAGAACAAACAGAACTGGCACTTGTTAAAAAGAATTTGGATTGTGATAAGAACAAACAGAACTGGCACACGAACCAACAGGACTAGCATAAACAAGCACACTGTTACATATATACAGGCTAAGTTTTGCAAATCATTAAAGTGTTTGTAAAACATTGATTGTAAATACAGATATTTGAAGTTTGGTGCTATATTACAGATATATAGTAGACCTGTGTATATATTATGTGACCCGGCAATTGTACTGATACAAATAATCTTCTGTTTACAGTAACTCACCTTATGATTTTACAATATTTACATAGATTTTAATAATCTC
The DNA here is from genome assembly GCF_027579735.1 of Bombina bombina. Taxonomy (NCBI): domain Eukaryota; kingdom Metazoa; phylum Chordata; class Amphibia; order Anura; family Bombinatoridae; genus Bombina; species Bombina bombina. The sequence continues at coordinate 1,138,938,982 of NC_069504.1, read as the reverse complement.
TTCTCATCCATAAAGATATATTTATAAATGACTCCACAGTTTTCATAAATAATGGTAAATATAATTGTATTTTGTAATCAATGTACCTGTAATGTTAAATAAACAAAATTATGTGTGTATGTGCCTGTGTTCTTGTGCACAACACAAGTATGGGCCTGTGTGCATGTGACTGTGTGGATGTGTTTATGTGCACATGCGTGTAACTGTGTGCATGTGTAGGTGCCTCTGCCCATACAATATATTATAAACCGAGATAAAATAGCTGGGGACAAATACTGAAGCGCGCACACACGTAATGATCAGTTCTGGTGAATGAGGAACACACAAAGATAAATTCACAGCCTGAGCCCACAGACTGGATCTTCTCCCCTGGACAACAGTGTACAGTATGTAACATAAGTTTACCCTTTCTCCAATCTCAGTCTGGTCACCAAATGGTAAGAGGTCAATATCAGGCTGCAGAGAGCAGGCGTCTGTCACCGTTTTATACCTAGAACATCAATACAATGCATATTATAAAAATAATCAATATGCTAAACAGCTGAACATTACCAAGTGATTATCTGATACCCAGTAAACTTGCACATACTTGCAGCATTAAATGGACATTATACACTAAATACATCTCATGCACCTCCTGCTAATCATGGTGCTGACACATTGGTACCTAGGTTACACTGCAGGTATGTGAAGGAGAGTTACAGCACATTATACACTAAATACATCTCATGCACCTCCTGCTAATCATGGTGCTGACATATTGGTACCTAGGTTTAGACAGCAGGTGTATGATGGAGAGTTACTGCACATTATACACTAAATACATCTCATGCACCTCCTGCTAATCATAGTGCTGACACATTGGTACCTAGGTTACACTGCAGGTATGTGAAGGAGAGTTACAGCACATTATACACTAAATACATCTCATGCACCTCCTGCTAATCATGGTGCTGACATATTGGTACCTAGGTTACACTGCAGATATGTGAAGGAGAGTTACAGCACATTAAACACTAAATACATACAATGAATCTCCTGCTAATCATGGTGCTGACATATTGGTACCTAGGTTACACTGCAGCTAAGTGAAGGAGAGTTACTGCACATTATACACTACATACATCTCATGTACCTCCTGCTAATCATGGTGCTGACATATTGGTACCTAGGTTACACTGCAGGTATGTGATAGAGAGTTACTGCACATTATACACTAAATACATCTCATTTACCTCCTGCTAATCATGGTGCTGACATATTGGTACCTAGGTAACACTGCAGGTATCTGAAGGAGAGTTACTGCACATTATACACTAAATACATCTCATGTACCTCCTGCTAATCATGGTGCTGACATATTGGTACCTAGGTTACACTGCAGGTATGTAGAAATATGGTGTAGTGGCCAAGCGCTAAGACAATCCCTAAGCTGAATACAAATAAAGGGCCTAACCAACCCCCAAAGGAAAGAACTAGTAATGAAATAATATGTACAGCGCCAATAAAGGCTAAGGGATAAATATAAACACTAAAAAATGAGGTGTTGGACTGCCAGGGCTAAAATAATAATTTAATACAAATGATAGAATGGTAATTTAATACAAATGATGGATAAAAACAATAGTATAAGTTAAAAATGTGTGTAAAATCCCTATAATAAAAACTCACAATAACGTTAAATAACAGTTAAGGTCATGGACCCATGGGTAATGTGATGAGAAAATATGAAATAATAATAATGTAAACTCCACGTGTAAGTGTGAGTAAACAAATAAGTAAATGAATAAGTGAACAAATGTGCGAAGTGTTTTTACAGCATAGGTGAGCAGTAAACAACCGAGTGTGATAATGAAAATATGAACAGTGTATACATATACAAGAAGAAAAACAATCCAAAAAGTAATAATCAAAAAATAACTGAACAGTCCTGATGATAGCACTGCAGTGCAAAAAATGAGCAAAAAATGATAATCACAAGTAAGTGAATACCAATGAGTGAAAAAATGTGGAAAAATGAGATGAGGTGACACAGTGATGTGAAAAAATATAAAAATATGGAAAAAATAAGAAAAATTAGGTCAAAAATCCGGTGAAAAAACGAAAAAACAAAAGTGATGTTCAACAAATGTTAATAAAGATCAATAAAGATCAAAAATTGTGTTGTAATCCAAATGAAATGACAGTAAAATAGAAATAGAATCACATGAAAGAACCTTGAATCCTGAGGGGGAAAGTTCCCAGGTGAATCCTGACAGCGGTCATCTCCTTATCCAATGTCCTAGAAATGTCCCAATAGGTCTACGCGTTTCGGCCCCAAAAAAAGGCCTTTTTTTGGGGCCGAAACGCGTAGACCTATTGGGACATTTCTAGGACATTGGATAAGGAGATGACCGCTGTCAGGATTCACCTGGGAACTTTCCCCCTCAGGATTCAAGGTTCTTTCATGTGATTCTATTTCTATTTTACTGTCATTTCATTTGGATTACAACACAATTTTTGATCTTTATTGATCTTTATTAACATTTGTTGAACATCACTTTTGTTTTTTCGTTTTTTCACCGGATTTTTGACCTAATTTTTCTTATTTTTTCTATATTTTTATATTTTTTCACATCACTGTGTCACCTCATCTCATTTTTCCACATTTTTTCACTCATTGGTATTCACTTACTTGTGATTATCATTTTTTGCTCATTTTTTGCACTGCAGTGCTATCATCAGGACTGTTCAGTTATTTTTTGATTATTACTTTTTGGATTGTTTTTCTTCTTGTATATGTATACACTGTTCATATTTTCATTATCACACTCGGTTGTTTACTGCTCACCTATGCTGTAAAAACACTTCGCACATTTGTTCACTTATTCATTTACTTATTTGTTTACTCACACTTACACGTGGAGTTTACATTATTATTATTTCATATTTTCTCATCACATTACCCATGGGTCCATGACCTTAACTGTTATTTAATGTAATTGTGAGTTTTTATTATAGGGATTTTACACACATTTTTAACTTATACTATTGTTTTTATCCATCATTTGTATTAAATTACCATTCTATCATTTGTATTAAATTATTATTTTAGCCCTGGCAGTCCAACACCTCATTTTTTAGTGTTTATATTTATCCCTTAGCCTTTATTGGCGCTGTACATATCATTTCATTACTTACACTGCAGGTATGTAAAGGAGAGTTACAGCACATTATACACTAAATACATCTCATGCACCTCCTGCTAATCATGGTGCTGACATATTGGTACCTAGGTTACACTGCAGGTATATGAAGGAGAGTTACAGCACATTATAGACTAAATACATCTCATGCACCTCCTGCTAATCATAGTGCTGACACATTGGTACCTAGGTTACACTGCATGTAAGTGAAGGAGAGTTACAGCACATTATACACTAAATACATCTCATGCACCTCCTGCTAATCATGGTGCTGACATATTGGTACCTAGGTTACACTGCATGTAAGTGAAGGAGAGTTACAGCACATTATACACTAAATACATCTCCTGCTAATCATGGTGCTGACATGTTGGTACCTAGGTTACACTGCAGGTATATGAAGTAGAGTTACTGCACATTATATGCTAAATACATCTCATGCATATTGGTACCTAGGTTACACTGCAGGTATGTGATATAGAGCTACTGCACATTATATACTAAATACATCTCATGTACCTCCTGCTAATCATGGTGCTGACATATTGGTACCTAGGTTACACTGCAGGTATGTGAAGGAGAGTTACTGCACATTATACACTAAATACATCTCATGTACCTCCTGCTAATCATGGTGCTGACATATTGGTACCTAGGTTACACTGCAGGTAAGTGAAGGAGAGTTACTGCACATTATAAACTAAATACATCTCATGCACCTCCTGCTAATCATGGTGCTGACATATTGGTACCTAGGTTACACTGCAGGTATCTGAAGGAGAGTTACTGCACATTATACACTAAATAAATTTCATGCACATCCTGCTAATCATGGTGCTGACGTATTGGTACCTAGGTTACACTACATATATGTGAAGGAAAATTACTGCACATTAAACACTAAATACATACAATGAATCTCCTGCTAATCATGGTGATGACATACTGGTACCTAGGTTACACTTCATAAATGTGAAGAATTACTGCACATTAAGCACTAAATACAAATCCTGCACCTCCCGCTAATCATGGTGCTGACATATTGATACCTAGGTTACACTGCAGGTATCTGAAGGGGAGTTACTGCACATTATATACTAAATAAATTTCCCAACATCAGGCCGATATCTAATGTATAGTAACAATAATACTTTATTTATAACAGCACAACATCAGTCTGATATCTAATATAAATAAAGTATTATTGTTACTATATATTAAATATCAGACTGATGTTGTGCTGTTATAAATAAAGTATTATTGTTACTATATATTAAATATCAGACTGATGTTGTGCTGTTATAAATAAAGTATTATTGTTACTATATATTAGATATCAGCCTGATGTTGTGCTGTTATAAATAAAGTATTATTGTTACTATACATTAGATATCAGTCTGATGTTGTGCTGTTATAAATAAAGTATTATTGTTACTATACATTAGATATCAGACTGATGTTGTGCTGTTATAAATAAAGTATTATTGTTACTATACATTAGATATCAGACCTGATGTTGTGCTGTTATAAATAAAGTATTATTGTTACTATACATTAGATATCAGTCTGATGTTGTGCTGTTATAAATAAAGTATTATTGTTACTATATTGTTACTATACATTAGATATCAGTCTGATGTTGTGCTGTTATAAATAAAGTATTATTGTTATTATATATTAGATATCAGCCTGATGTTGTGCTGTTATAAATAAAGTATTATTGTTACAATACATTAGATATCAGACCTGATGTTGTACTGTTATAAAGTATTATTGTTACTATACATTAGATATCAGTCTGATGTTGTGCTGTTATAAAGTATTATTGTTACTATGCATTAGATATCAGACCTGATGTTGTACTGTTATAAATAAAGTATTATTGTTACTATATAACAGTACAACATCAGGTCTGATATCTAATGCATAGTAACAATAATACTTTATAACAGTACAACATCAGACTGATATCTAATGTATAGTAACAATAATACTTTATAACAGCACAACATCAGGTCTGATATCTAATGTATTGTAACAATAATACTTTATTTATAACAGCACAACATCAGGCTGATATCTAATATATAATAACAATAATACTTTATGTATAACAGCACAACATCAGACTGATATCTAATGTATAGTAACAATAATACTTTATAACAGCACAACATCAGGTCTGATATCTAATGTATTGTAACAATAATACTTTATTTATAACAGCACAACATCAGGCTGATATATAATATATATTAACAATAATACTTTTTTTATAACAGCACAACATCAGACTGATATCTATTGCATAGTAACAATAATACTTTATAACAGCACAACCTCAGGTCTGATATCTAATGTATAGAAACAATAATACTTTATAACAGCACAACCTCAGGTCTGATATCTAATGTATAGTAACAAATAATACTTTATAACAGCACAACATCAGGCTGATATCTAATGTATAGTAACAATAATACTTTATTTATAACAGCACAACATCAGGCTGATATCTAATCTATAGTAACAATAATACTTTATTTATAACAGCACAACATCAGGTCTGATATCTAATCTATAGTAACAATAATACTTTATTTATAACAGCACAACATCAGGTCTGATATCTAATGTATAGTAACAAATAATACTTTATAACAGCACAACATCAGGTCTGATATCTAATGTATAGTAACAAATAATACTTTATTTATAACAGCACAACATCAGGTCTGATATCTGATGTATAGTAACAAATAATACTTTATTTATAACAGCACAACATCAGACTGATATCTAATGTATAGTAACAATAATACTTTATAACAGCACACCATCAGGCTGATATCTAATCTATAGTAACAATAATACTTTATTTATAACAGCACAACATCAGACTGATATCTAATGTATAGTAACAATAATACTTTATAACAGCACAACATCAGGTCTGATATCTAATGTATAGTAACAAATAATACTTTATAACAGCACAACATCAGGTCTGATATCTAATGTATAGTAACAAATAATACTTTATTTATAACAGCACAACATCAGGTCTGATATCTAATGTATAGTAACAAATAATACTTTATTTATAACAGCACAACATCAGACTGATATCTAATGTATAGTAACAATAATACTTTATAACAGCACACCATCAGGCTGATATCTAATCTATAGTAACAATAATACTTTATTTATAACAGCACAACATCAGACTGATATCTAATGTATAGTAACAATAATACTTTATTTATAACAGCACAACATCAGGTCTGATATTGAATGTATAGTAACAAATAATACTTTATTTATAACAGCACAACATCAGACTGATATCTAATGTATAGTAACAATAATACTTTATTTATAACAGCACAACATCAGGCTGATATCTAATCTATAGTAACAATATAGTAACAATAATACTTTATTTATAACAGCACAACATCAGGCTGATATCTAAAGTATAGTAACAATAATACTTTATTTATAACAGCACAACATCAGGCTGATATCTAATGTATAGTAACAATATAGTAACAATAATACTTTATTTATAACAGCACAACATCAGGCTGATATCTAATGTATAGTAACAATAATACTTTATTTATAACAGCACAACATCAGGCTGATATCTAATCTATAGTAACAATAATACTTTATTTATAACAGCACAACATCAGACTGATATCTAATGTATAGTAACAATAATACTTTATTTATAAAAGCACAACATCAGACTGATATCTAATGTATAGTAACAATAATACTTTATTTATAACAGCACAACATCAGGCTGATATCTAATCTATAGTAACAATATAGTAACAATAATACTTTATTTATAACAGCACAACATCAGGCTGATATCTAATCTATAGTAACAATAATACTTTAGTTATAACAGCACAACATCAGGCTGATATCTAATCTATAGTAACAATAATACTTTATTTATAACAGCACAACATCAGACTGATATCTAATCTATAGTAACAATTATACTTTATTTATAACAGCACAACATCAGACTGATATCTAATGTATAGTAACAATAATACTTTATTTATAACAGCACAACATCAGGCTGATATCTAATCTATAGTAACAATAATACTTTATTTATAACAGCACAACATCAGGCTGATATCTAATGTATAGTAACAATAATACTTTATTTATAACAGCACAACATCAGGCTGATATCTAATCTATAGTAACAATAATACTTTATTTATAACAGCACAACATCAGGCTGATATCTAATCTATAGTAACAATATAGTAACAATAATACTTTATTTATAACAGCACAACATCAGACTGATATCTAATGTATAGTAACAATAATACTTTATTTATAACAGCACAACATCAGGCTGATATCTAATCTATAGTAACAATATAGTAACAATAATACTTTATTTATAACAGCACAACATCAGGCTGATATCTAATCTATAGTAACAATAATACTTTATTTATAACAGCACAACATCAGACTGATATCTAATGTATAGTAACAATAATACTTTATTTATAACAGCACAACATCAGGCTGATATCTAATGTATAGTAACAATAATACTTTATTTATAACAGCACAACATCAGGCTGATATCTAATCTATAGTAACAATAATACTTTATTTATAACAGCACAACATCAGGCTGATATCTAATGTATAGTAACAATAATACTTTATAACAGCACAACCTCAGGTCTGATATCTAATGTATAGTAAAAATAATACTTTATAACAGCACAACCTCAGGTCTGATATCTAATGTATAGTAACAATAATACTTTATTTATAACAGCACAACATCAGGTCTGATATCTAATGTATAGTAACAAATAATACTTTATAACAGCACAACATCAGGTCTGATATCAAATGTATAGTAACAAATAATACTTTATAACAGCACAACATCAGACTGATATCTAATGTATAGTAACAATAATACTTTATTTATAACAGCACAACATCAGACTGATATCTAATGTATAGTAACAATAATACTTTATTTATAACAGCACAACATCAGGCTGATATCTAATGTATAGTAGCAATAATACTTTATTTATAACAGCACAACATCAGGCTGATATCTAATCTATAGTAACAATAATACTTTATTTATAACAGCACAACATCAGGCTGATATCTTATGTATAGTAACAATATAGTAACAGTAATACTTTATTTATAACAGCACAACATCAGGTCTGATATCTAATGTATAGTAACAAATAATACTTTATAACAGCACAACATCAGGTCTGATATCTAATGTATAATAACAAATAATACTTTATAACAGCACAACATCAGACTGATATCTAATGTATAGTAACAATAATACTTTATTTATAACAGAACAACATCAGACTGATATCTAATGTATAGTAACAATAATACTTTATTTATAACAGCACAACATCAGGCTGATATCTAATCTATAGTAACAATAATACTTTATTTATAACAGCACAACATCAGACTGATATCTAATGTATAGTAACAATAATTCTTTATTTATAACAGCACAACATCAGGCTGATATCTAATGTATAGTAACAATAATACTTTATTTATAACAGCACAACATCAGGCTGATATCTAATCTATAGTAACAATAATACTTTATTTATAACAGCACAACATCAGACTGATATCTAATGTATAGTAACAATAATACTTTATTTATAACAGCACAACATCAGACTGATATCTAATGTATAGTAACAATAATACTTTATTTATAACAGCACAACATCAGGCTGATATCTAATCTATAGTAACAATATAGTAACAATAATACTTTATTTATAACAGCACAACATCAGGCTGATATCTAATCTATAGTAACAATAATACTTTATTTATAACAGCACAACATCAGGCTGATATCTAATCTATAGTAACAATAATACTTTATTTATAACAGCACAACATCAGACTGATAACTAATCTATAGTAACAATAATACTTTATTTATAACAGCACAACATCAGTCTGATATCTAATGTATAGTAACAATAATACTTTATAACAGCACAACATCAGGCTGATATCTAATCTATAGTAACAATAATACTTTATTTATAACAGCACAACATCAGACTGATATCTAATGTATAGTAACAATAATACTTTATTTATAACAGCACAACATCAGGTCTGATATCTAATGTATAGTAACAAATAATACTTTATAACAGCACAACATCAGGTCTGATATCTAATGTATAGTAACAAATAATACTTTATTTATAACAGCACAACATCAGACTGATATCTAATGTATAGTAACAATAATACTTTATTTATAACAGCACAACATCAGACTGATATCTAATGTATAGTAACAATAATACTTTATTTATAACAGCACAACATCAGGCTGATATCTAATCTATAGTAACAATAATACTTTATTTATAACAACACAACATCAGACTGATATCTAATGTATAGTAACAATAATACTTTATTTATTACAGCACAACATCATGCTGATATCTAATGTATAGTAACAATAATACTTTATTTATAACAGCACAACATCAGGCTGATATCTAATCTATAGTAACAATAATACATTATTTATAACAGCACAACATCAGGCTGATATCTTATGTATAGTAACAATATAGTAACAATAATACTTTATTTATAACAGCACAACATCAGACTGATATCTAATGTATAGTAACAATAATACTTTATTTATAACAGCACAACATCAGACTTATATCTAATGTATAGTAACAATAATACTTTATTTATTACAGCACAACATCATGCTGATATCTAATGTATAGTAACAATAATACTTTATTTATAACAGCACAACATCAGGCTGATATCTAATCTATAGTAACAATAATACATTATTTATAACAGCACAACATCAGGCTGATATCTTATGTATAGTAACAATATAGTAACAATAATACTTTATTTATAACAGCACAACATCAGACTGATATCTAATGTATAGTAACAATAATACTTTATTTATAACAGCACAAAATCAGACTGATATCTAATGTATAGTAACAATAATACTTTATTTATAACAGCACAACATCAGACTGATATCTAATGTATATTAACAATAATACTTTATTTATAACAGCACAACATCAGGCTGATATCTAATCTATAGTAACAATAAAACTTTATTTATAACAGCACAATATCAGGCTGATATCTAATCTATAGTAACAATAATACTTTATTTATAACAGCACAACATCAGACTGATATCTAATGTATAGTAACAATAATACTTTATTTATAACAGCACAACATCAGGCTGATATCTAATCTATAGTAACAATATAGTAACAATAATACTTTATTTATAACAGCACAACATCAGGCTGATATCTAATCTATAGTAACAATAATACTTTATTTATAACAGCACAACATCAGGCTGATATCTAATCTATAGTAACAATAATACTTTATTTATAACAGCACAACATCAGACTGATATCTAATCTATAGTAACAATAATACTTTATAACAGCACAACATCAGGCTGATATCTAATCTATAGTAACAATAATACTTTATTTATAACAGCACAACATCAGACTGATATCTAATCTATAGTGACAATAATACTTTATTTATAACAGCTCAACATCAGGTCTGCTATCTAATCTATAGTAACAATAATACTTTATTTATAACAGCACAACATCAGACTGATATCTAATGTATAGTAACAATAATACTTTATTTATAACAGCACAACATCAGGCTGATATCTAATGTATAGTAACAATAATACTTTATTTATAACAGCACAACATCAGGCTGATATCTAATCTATAGTAACAATAATACTTTATTTATAACAGCACAACATCAGGCTGATATCTAATGTATAGTAACAATAATACTTTATAACAGCACAACCTCAAGTCTGATATCTAATGTATAGTAACAATAATACTTTATAACAGCACAACATCAGGTCGGATATCTAATGTATAGTAACAAATAATACTTTATTTATAACAGCATAACATCAGGTCTGATATCTAATGTATAGTAACAAATAATACTTTATTTATAACAGCACAACATCAGGTCTGATATCTAATGTATAGTAACAAATAATACTTTATAACAGCACAACATCAGGTCTGATATCTAATGTATAGTAACAAATAATACTTTATTTATAACAGCACAACATCAGACTGATATCTAATGTATAGTAACAATAATACTTTATTTATAACAGCACAACATCAGACTGATATCTAATGTATAGTAACAATAATACTTTATTTATAACAGCACAACATCAGGCTGATATCTAATGTATAGTAACAATAATACTTTATTTATAACAGCACAACATCAGGCTGATATCTAATCTATAGTAACAATAATACTTTATTTATAACAGCACAACATCATGCTGATATCTAATGTATAGTAACAATAATACTTTATTTATAACAGCACAACATCAGGCTGATATCTAATCTATAGTAACAATAATACATTATTTATAACAGCACAACATCAGGCTGATATCTAATCTATAGTAGCAATAATACTTTATTTATAACAGCACAACATCAGACTGATATCTAATGTATAGTAACAATAATACTTTATTTATAACAGCACAACATCAGGCTGATATCTAATGTATAGTAACAATAGTACTTTATTTATAACAGCACAACATCAGGCTGATATCTAATCTATAGTAACAATAATACTTTATTTATAACAGCACAACATCAGGTCTGATATCTAATGTATAGTAACAAATAATACTTTATAACAGCACAACATCAGGTCTGATATCTAATGTATAGTAACAAATAATACTTTATTTATAACAGCACAACATCAGACTGATATCTAATGTATAGTAACAATAATACTTTATTTATAGCAGCACAACATCAGACTAATATCTAATGTATAGTAACAATAATACTTTATTTATAACAGCACACCTTCAGGCTGATATCTAATGTATAGTAACAATAATACTTTATTTATAACAGCACAACATCAGACTGATATCTAATGTATAGTAACAATAATACTTTATTTATAACAGCACAACATCAGGCTGATATCTAATGTATAGTAACAATAATACTTTATTTATAACAGCACAACATCAGGCTGATATCTAATCTATAGTAACAATAATACTTTATTTATAACAGCACAACATCAGACTGATATCTAATGTATAGTAACAATAATACTTTATTTATAACAGCACAACATCAGGCTGATATCTTATGTATAGTAACAATATAGTAACAATAATACTTTATTTATAACAGCACAACATCAGGCTGATATATAATCTATAGTAACAATAATACTTTATTTATAACAGCACAACATCAGACTGATATCTAATCTATAGTAACAATAATACTTTATTTATAACAGCACAACATCAGACTGATATCTAATGTATAGTAACAATAATACTTTATTTATAACAGCACAACATCAGGCTGATATCTAATGTATAGTAACAATAATACTTTATTTATAACAGCACCACATCAGGCTGATATCTAATCTATAGTAACAATAATACTTTATTTATAACAGCACAACATCAGGCTGATATCTTATGTATAGTAACAATATAGTAACAATAATACTTTATTTATAACAGCACAACATCAGGTCTGATATCTAATGTATAGTAACAAATAATACTTTATAACAGCACAACATCAGGTCTGATATCTAATGTATAGTAACAAATAATACTTTATAACAGCACAACATCAGGTCTGATATCTAATCTATAGTAACAATAATACTTTATTTATAACAGCACAACATCAGACTGATATCTAATGTATAGTAACAATAATTCTTTATTTATAACAGCACAACATCAGGCTGATATCTAATGTATAGTAACAATAATACTTTATTTATAACAGAACAACATCAGACTGATATCTAATGTATAGTAACAATAATACTTTATTTATAACAGCACAACATCAGGCTGATATCTAATCTATAGTAACAATAATACTTTATTTATAACAGCACAACATCAGACTGATATCTAATGTATAGTAACAATAATTCTTTATTTATAACAGCACAACATCAGGCTGATATCTAATGTATAGTAACAATAATACTTTATTTATAACAGCACAACATCAGGCTGATATCTAATCTATAGTAACAATAATACTTTATTTATAACAGCACAACATCAGACTGATATCTAATGTATAGTAACAATAATACTTTATTTATAACAGCACAACATCAGACTGATATCTAATGTATAGTAACAATAATACTTTATTTATAACAGCACAACATCAGGCTGATATCTAATCTATAGTAACAATATAGTAACAATAATACTTTATTTATAACAGCACAACATCAGGCTGATATCTAATCTATAGTAACAATAATACTTTATTTATAACAGCACAACATCAGGCTGATATCTAATCTATAGTAACAATAATACTTTATTTATAACAGCACAACATCAGACTGATAACTAATCTATAGTAACAATAATACTTTATTTATAACAGCACAACATCAGTCTGATATCTAATGTATAGTAACAATAATACTTTATAACAGCACAACATCAGGCTGATATCTAATCTATAGTAACAATAATACTTTATTTATAACAGCACAACATCAGACTGATATCTAATGTATAGTAACAATAATACTTTATTTATAACAGCACAACATCAGGTCTGATATCTAATGTATAGTAACAAATAATACTTTATAACAGCACAACATCAGGTCTGATATCTAATGTATAGTAACAAATAATACTTTATTTATAACAGCACAACATCAGACTGATATCTAATGTATAGTAACAATAATACTTTATTTATAACAGCACAACATCAGACTGATATCTAATGTATAGTAACAATAATACTTTATTTATAACAGCACAACATCAGGCTGATATCTAATCTATAGTAACAATAATACTTTATTTATAACAACACAACATCAGACTGATATCTAATGTATAGTAACAATAATACTTTATTTATTACAGCACAACATCATGCTGATATCTAATGTATAGTAACAATAATACTTTATTTATAACAGCACAACATCAGGCTGATATCTAATCTATAGTAACAATAATACATTATTTATAACAGCACAACATCAGGCTGATATCTTATGTATAGTAACAATATAGTAACAATAATACTTTATTTATAACAGCACAACATCAGACTGATATCTAATGTATAGTAACAATAATACTTTATTTATAACAGCACAACATCAGACTTATATCTAATGTATAGTAACAATAATACTTTATTTATTACAGCACAACATCATGCTGATATCTAATGTATAGTAACAATAATACTTTATTTATAACAGCACAACATCAGGCTGATATCTAATCTATAGTAACAATAATACATTATTTATAACAGCACAACATCAGGCTGATATCTTATGTATAGTAACAATATAGTAACAATAATACTTTATTTATAACAGCACAACATCAGACTGATATCTAATGTATAGTAACAATAATACTTTATTTATAACAGCACAAAATCAGACTGATATCTAATGTATAGTAACAATAATACTTTATTTATAACAGCACAACATCAGACTGATATCTAATGTATATTAACAATAATACTTTATTTATAACAGCACAACATCAGGCTGATATCTAATCTATAGTAACAATAAAACTTTATTTATAACAGCACAATATCAGGCTGATATCTAATCTATAGTAACAATAATACTTTATTTATAACAGCACAACATCAGACTGATATCTAATGTATAGTAACAATAATACTTTATTTATAACAGCACAACATCAGGCTGATATCTAATCTATAGTAACAATATAGTAACAATAATACTTTATTTATAACAGCACAACATCAGGCTGATATCTAATCTATAGTAACAATAATACTTTATTTATAACAGCACAACATCAGGCTGATATCTAATCTATAGTAACAATAATACTTTATTTATAACAGCACAACATCAGACTGATATCTAATCTATAGTAACAATAATACTTTATAACAGCACAACATCAGGCTGATATCTAATCTATAGTAACAATAATACTTTATTTATAACAGCACAACATCAGACTGATATCTAATCTATAGTGACAATAATACTTTATTTATAACAGCTCAACATCAGGTCTGCTATCTAATCTATAGTAACAATAATACTTTATTTATAACAGCACAACATCAGACTGATATCTAATGTATAGTAACAATAATACTTTATTTATAACAGCACAACATCAGGCTGATATCTAATGTATAGTAACAATAATACTTTATTTATAACAGCACAACATCAGGCTGATATCTAATCTATAGTAACAATAATACTTTATTTATAACAGCACAACATCAGGCTGATATCTAATGTATAGTAACAATAATACTTTATAACAGCACAACCTCAAGTCTGATATCTAATGTATAGTAACAATAATACTTTATAACAGCACAACATCAGGTCGGATATCTAATGTATAGTAACAAATAATACTTTATTTATAACAGCATAACATCAGGTCTGATATCTAATGTATAGTAACAAATAATACTTTATTTATAACAGCACAACATCAGGTCTGATATCTAATGTATAGTAACAAATAATACTTTATAACAGCACAACATCAGGTCTGATATCTAATGTATAGTAACAAATAATACTTTATTTATAACAGCACAACATCAGACTGATATCTAATGTATAGTAACAATAATACTTTATTTATAACAGCACAACATCAGACTGATATCTAATGTATAGTAACAATAATACTTTATTTATAACAGCACAACATCAGGCTGATATCTAATGTATAGTAACAATAATACTTTATTTATAACAGCACAACATCAGGCTGATATCTAATCTATAGTAACAATAATACTTTATTTATAACAGCACAACATCATGCTGATATCTAATGTATAGTAACAATAATACTTTATTTATAACAGCACAACATCAGGCTGATATCTAATCTATAGTAACAATAATACATTATTTATAACAGCACAACATCAGGCTGATATCTAATCTATAGTAGCAATAATACTTTATTTATAACAGCACAACATCAGACTGATATCTAATGTATAGTAACAATAATACTTTATTTATAACAGCACAACATCAGGCTGATATCTAATGTATAGTAACAATAGTACTTTATTTATAACAGCACAACATCAGGCTGATATCTAATCTATAGTAACAATAATACTTTATTTATAACAGCACAACATCAGGTCTGATATCTAATGTATAGTAACAAATAATACTTTATAACAGCACAACATCAGGTCTGATATCTAATGTATAGTAACAAATAATACTTTATTTATAACAGCACAACATCAGACTGATATCTAATGTATAGTAACAATAATACTTTATTTATAGCAGCACAACATCAGACTAATATCTAATGTATAGTAACAATAATACTTTATTTATAACAGCACACCTTCAGGCTGATATCTAATGTATAGTAACAATAATACTTTATTTATAACAGCACAACATCAGACTGATATCTAATGTATAGTAACAATAATACTTTATTTATAACAGCACAACATCAGGCTGATATCTAATGTATAGTAACAATAATACTTTATTTATAACAGCACAACATCAGGCTGATATCTAATCTATAGTAACAATAATACTTTATTTATAACAGCACAACATCAGACTGATATCTAATGTATAGTAACAATAATACTTTATTTATAACAGCACAACATCAGGCTGATATCTTATGTATAGTAACAATATAGTAACAATAATACTTTATTTATAACAGCACAACATCAGGCTGATATATAATCTATAGTAACAATAATACTTTATTTATAACAGCACAACATCAGACTGATATCTAATCTATAGTAACAATAATACTTTATTTATAACAGCACAACATCAGACTGATATCTAATGTATAGTAACAATAATACTTTATTTATAACAGCACAACATCAGGCTGATATCTAATGTATAGTAACAATAATACTTTATTTATAACAGCACCACATCAGGCTGATATCTAATCTATAGTAACAATAATACTTTATTTATAACAGCACAACATCAGGCTGATATCTTATGTATAGTAACAATATAGTAACAATAATACTTTATTTATAACAGCACAACATCAGGTCTGATATCTAATGTATAGTAACAAATAATACTTTATAACAGCACAACATCAGGTCTGATATCTAATGTATAGTAACAAATAATACTTTATAACAGCACAACATCAGGTCTGATATCTAATGTATAGTAACAAATAATACTTTATTTATAACAGCACAACATCAGACTGATATCTAATGTATAGTAACAATAATACTTTATTTATAACAGCACAACATCAGACTGATATCTAATGTATAGTAACAATAATACTTTATTTATAACAGCACAACATCAGGCTGATATCTAATCTATAGTAACAATAATACTTTATTTATAACAGCACAACATCAGACTGATATCTAATGTATAGTAACAATAATACTTTATTTATTACAGCACAACATCATGCTGATATCTAATGTATAGTAACAATAATACTTTATTTATAACAGCACAACATCAGGCTGATATCTAATCTATAGTAACAATAATACATTATTTATAACAGCACAACATCAGGCTGATATCTTATGTATAGTAACAATATAGTAACAATAATACTTTATTTATAACAGCACAACATCAGGCTGATATCTAATGTATAGTAACAATAATACTTTATTTATAACAGCACAACATCAGGCTGATATCTAATCTATAGTAACAATAATACTTTATTTATAACAGCACAACATCAGGTCTGATATCTAATGTATAGTAACAAATAATACTTTATAACAGCACAACATCAGGTCTGATATCTAATGTATAGTAACAAATAATACTTTATTTATAACAGCACAACATCAGACTGATATCTAATGTATAGTAACAACAATACTTTATTTATAACAGCACAACATCAGACTGATATCTAATGTATAGTAACAATAATACTTTATTTATAACAGCACAATATCAGGCTGATATCTAATCTATAGTAACAATAATACTTTATTTATAACAGCACAACATCAGACTGATATCTAATGTATAGTAACAATAATACTTTATTTATAACAGCACAATATCAGGCTGATATCTAATCTATAGTAACAATAATACTTTATTTATAACAGCACAAGATCAAACTGATATCTAATGTATAGTAACAATAATACTTTATTTTTAACAGCACAACATCAGGCTGATATCTAATCTATAGTAACAATAATACTTTTTTATAACAGCACAACATCAGACTGATTTCTAATGTAAAGTAACAATAATACTTTTTTTATAACAGCACAAGATCAAACTGATATCTAATGTATAGTAACAATAATACTTTATTTATAACAGCACAACATCAGGCTGATATCTAATCTATAGTAACAATAATACTTTATTTATAACAGCACAACCTCAGACTGATATCTAATGTATAGTAACAATAATACTTTATTTATAACAGCACAACATCAGGCTGATATCTTATGTATAGTAACAATATAGTAACAATAATACTTTATTTATAACAGCACAACATCAGGCTGATATCTAATGTATAGTAACAATAATACTTTATTTATAACAGCACAACATCAGGCTGATATCTAATCTATAGTAACAATAATACTTTATTTATAACAGCACAACATCAGGCTGATATCTATTCTATAGTAACAATAATACTTTATTTATAACAGCACAACATCAGACTGATATCTAATGTATAGTAACAATAGTACTTTATTTATAACAGCACAACATCAGGCTGATATCTAATGTATAGTTACAATAATACTTTATTTATAACAGCACAACATCAGGCTGATATCTAATCTATAGTAACAATAATACTTTATTTATAACAGCACAACATCAGACTGATATCTAATGTATAGTAACAATAATACTTTATTTATAACAGCACAACATCAGGCTGATATCTTATGTATAGTAACAATATAGTAACAATAATACTTTATTTATAACAGCACAACATCAGGCTGATATCTAATATATAGTAACAATAATACTTTATTTATAGCAGCACAACATCAGTCTGATATCTAATGTATAGTAACAATAATACTTTATAAAAGCACAACATCAGGTCTGATATCTAATGAATAGTAACAATAATACTTTATAACAGTACAACATCAGTCTGATATCTAATGTATAGTAACAATAATACTTTATAACAGCACAACATCAGACTGATATCTAATGTATAGTAACAATAATACTTTATTTATAACAGCACAACATCAGGCTGATATCTAATGTATAGTAACAATATAGTAACAATAATACTTTATTTATAACAGCACAACATCAGGTCTGATATCTAATGAATAGTAACAATAATACTTTATAACAGCACAACATCAGGTCTGATATCTATATCTTTGTATAGTAACAAATAACAGTTCTCTTTTTAAAGTGAAAGTTAATTCTAGCATTTTACAACCGCTAGGATTTACTATTGAAACAAATAAAGGGCACTTTCATGAAGTATAAGATGCTTCATGTAGAAAGCTCCTTTATTTGATTTAATCGATCGCCGCTCTTAGCTCCTACAGCAGCCCACGGCTAAAAAAAAATTTGGCTAAGAGGTGACATTTTCACCTCTTAGCCAATGGCCGTGCGGTAAATCCGGCTCCCATGGGCGCCAAGCAGGATTTACCGCACGGCTATTGGCTAAGAGGTGAAAACGTCACCTCTTAGCCAAAAAATTGTTTAGCCATGCGCTGCTGTAGGAGCTAAGAGCGGCGATCGATTGAATCAAATAAAGAAGCTTTCTACATGAAATATCTGATACTTCATGAATGAAAGTGCCCTTTATTTGTTTCAATAGTAAATCCTAGCGTTTGTAAAACGCTAGGATTTACTTTCCCTTTAATACTCTATTTATAACCCAGGGGCTGTTATATACTCTACCTTTGCTTGATGAAGGGGCTACCGAATGTTATGTTCTCTTCTACTGTTGCATTTAGCAGCCACGGCTTCTGACCAGCGTAAGCTACGGAATTTCTGTTTTTGCTGAAAAAAAACAAAAAAAAACATTTAAAGGGACATGAAATCCTTTGTTTTTTCCTTTCATGATTTAGATAGAGCATAACATTTTAAACAATTTTCCATTTTACTTCTGTTATCAAATTTGCTTCATTCTCTTGATATTCTTTGTTGAAAGAGCAGCAATGCACAACTGGGAGCTAGCTGAACAACTCAGTAAGCTGTATTTTTTTTATTTTTTTTAATAAATACCAAGAGAACAAAGCAAATTAGCTAATAGAAGTAAATTGGAAAGTTTTTTTTTAAAAAAATTGAAAGTTCTATCTGATCATGAAAGAAAAATGTGAGGTTTCCTCTCCCTTTAATAGTATTTTATTTAGTACAGTTATGGGTAAACACAGATAAATAATGTAGTCAGTCACAAGACAAATACCGGAAATCACAACACAGAAAATAAAGACAAAACCATCACCGAGAATGGTTCTTAATTTACAGCAGTTTTACCATTATTTGTGACAGTAACAGCTCTGTGTTACATTGTTAAATACATAGTTACCGTGAGTACAGCTCATGTGTATAACTAGTCCTTATGTAAGTTATGTAATGGGCTAAGGTCTTGTATCCAATGAGCTGTAAATGATTTTGCGCACAAAAAGCAAATAAATGCTTTCGGAAAACATTTTTCTTATTGACCGTTTTACACCATTACCAGCAGCCCCAAAAAAATATGCACCGCATGGAAAATAATAGAAGCTGAAAAGCACAAAATAACACCGGTTTCCAATGAACGCGCTAAAAGGTAAAACACTGTTAGAAACTGCTGATAAAGTGTATATCTTTTTGGCAGTCTCAACTAGGTGTAGAAGAGGAAACATTCGCTTTTAGAGGCCTCTTTTCCATTGAGATATAAACAATACATGTTTTTAAAATAAGGTCCGGCATTGAAGCAATATTTTAGATGGACTTTATTTGATTGAATTGTAGAACAGTTCAAACCGCTAGCTCACAAAAAAATGAGTTTTTAAGTGGGCAGCCGGAGCGCGGGGGATTAGAATGGCACA
>NC_069504.1:1138862477-1138912477 GCF_027579735.1 Bombina bombina | reverse complement strand
ATCTGTGCTTCTCAATTCCAGTCCTCTAAAACCTTAATAGACCAGATTTCATGATATCTGAACTACAACACAGGTGAAATATCAGCTGACCAGTAACCATGATTATTAACCTGCTCACACACATCAGCTAATTATGTCACCTATGCTCTAGTTCAGATATCATGAAAATCTGTCCAGGGTCCTGGAGCAGAGAAACCCTTGCCTAGATGAACACAACATGTTATAAATTAATTTGTATTATTGCAAATGATCCGTTTACAGACAATTCTGCCACCCAGGCTTGCCCTCGTCACCAGGATGTTTATAGTCATTAGCAGGGAAAAAACGATCATCAAAGTAACTTTACAGGGCTTTTTTCTTATTGTTATTGTAAAAATATTTCAGCTAACCCACAAACCTTATGTAGACTTCCAACCATATGCCCAGAAAACGCTTTAATTATATAGACTCAGATTCTTTTGAGGAGATACTAGAAGGTGGATGGGAGGCATAAAGGGTGGGAGGGCTCAGATTGATCTGTAGCTGCATAAAGTAGGACACCATTATGTAATATAGATATTAACTCCTGCTTCTAATTTTCCTATTAGGGTGATATGAAACCTTAAAGTTCCAATAGATGTGGAAAACAGCACACTTATCCTTTGTTGAGGGGCACGGAATATTAGACTTGCCAGGTCCACTTAAACATCAAAAAACAGAATGATTCCAGCCTCCAAATTTAATAAAATACCTTTATTTCTTCATGCAGGGTTCCAGAATAAACATGCAATGTTTCAGGCCTATACTAGGCCTGAAACATTGTATCTGGCCTAGTATAGAACTTAGGTGAGATATATCAAACACAAATACTGAGAAACATACTAGAAGGTGAGATATATCAGTCACAGATACTAAGAAACATACTAGAAGGTGAGATACATCAGTCACAGATATTGATAAACATAGTAGAAGGGGTAAGATACATCAGTCACAGATAATGATAAACATACTAGAAGGTGTAAGATGCATCAGTCACAGATACTGATAAACATACTGGAAGGTGAGATACACCTGTCACAGATACTGAGAAACATACTAGAAGGTGAGAAACACCAGTCACAGATACTAAGAAACATACTAGAAGATAGAACAGATTATGGCTCTCACTACCCTGATCACAGTGTTCATAAGAAACAAAAACAATTATTAACAGTAACCCAGCCCATGCGCTACTCTACGTATTTATCCATTGAGTTTCCAGGAGACTGAACACATAAAACAAATAAAGAAGGATGAGAACCTCGACGCATCTGTATGTCTGCAGGAATAAAGGAAAAGATGCAGTGCACACATGAAAAAAATGGAAAGAATAAATTAAAATGATGACAGAGGCTCAGCAACTCAGTAGGGTTTGTTTTACCTAAAGAAAGGAAATCAACGTTTAGGAAAAATGTTCATCAGTTACCGCATAAAACACTGTCATAGTGAAATAATGTCAGATAGGATATCGCCTTTATATAGTCCTAAAGCCTTTGTAAAAAATTGCATACTGCACTGGAGCTGGAGAAGAGGTATTCAATGTGCAATATTTCAGTCACATCATATTGTGAAACATACTAGAAGGTGAGATTACATCAGTCACAGATACTGAGAAAAATACTAGAAGGTGAGATTCATCAGTCACAGATACTGATAAACATACTAGAAGGTGTAAGATACATCAGATACTGATAAACATACTGGAAGGTGAGATACATCAGTCACAGATACTGATAAACATACTGGAAGGTGAGATACATCAGTCACAGATACTGAGAAACATACTAGAAGGTGAGATTACATCAGTCACAGATACTGAGAAAAATACTAGAACGTGAGATTCATCAGTCACAGATACTGATAAACATACTAAAAGGTTTGATACATCAGTCACAGATACTGAAAAACATACTAGAAGGTGAGAAACATCAGTCACAGATACTAAGAAACATACTAGAAGATGAGATACATCAGTCACAGATACTGAGAAACATACTAGAAGGTGAGATACATCAGTCACAGATACTGAGAAACATTATATCAGTCACAGATACTGAGAAACATACTAGAAGGTAAGATACATCAAACACAGATACTGAGAAACATACTAGAAGGTGAGATACATCAGTCACAGTTACTGAGAAACATGCTAGAAGGTAAGATACATCAGTCACAGATACTGAAAAATATATTAGAAGGTAAGATACATCAGTCACAGATACTGAGAAACATACTGGAAGGTGAGATACATCAGTTACAGATACTGAGAAACATACTAGAACTTAGGTGAGATATATCAAACACAAATACTGAGAAACATACTAGAAGGTGAGATATATCAGTCACAGATACTAAGAAACATACTAGAAGGTGAGATACATCAGTCACAGATATTGATAAACATAGTAGAAGGGGTAAGATACATCAGTCACAGATACTGATAAACATACTAGAAGGTGTAAGATGCATCAGTCACAGATACTGATAAACATACTAGAAGGTGTGAGATACACCTGTCACAGATACTGAGAAACATACTAGAAGGTGAGAAACACCAGTCACAGATACTAAGAAACATACTAGAAGATGAGATACATCAGTCACAGATACTGAGAAACATACTATAAGGTGAGATACATCAGTCACAGATAATGTGAAACATACCAGAAGGTGAGATATATCAGTCACAGATACTGAGAAACATACTAGAAGGTAAGATACATCAAACATAGATACTGAGAAACATACTAGAAGGTGAGATACATCAGTCACAGTTACTGAGAAACATGCTAGAAGGTAAGATACATCAGTCACAGATACTGAAAAATATATTAGAAGGTAAGATAAATCAGTCACAGATACTGAGAAACATACTGGAAGGTGAGATACATCAGTCACAGATACTGAGAAACATACTAGAAGGTGAGATACATCAAACACAAATACTGAGAAACATACTAGAAGGTGAGATATATCAGTCACAGATACTAAGAAACATACTAGAAGGTGAGATACATCAGTCACAGATATTGATAAACATAGTAGAAGGGGTAAGATACATCAGTCACAGATACTGAGAAACATACTAGAAGGTGTAAGATGCATCAGTCACAGATACTGATAAACATACTGGAAGGAGAGATACACCTGTCACAGATACTGAGAAACATACTAGAAGGTTTGATACTATATCAGTTACAGATACTGAGAAACATACTAGAAGGTGAGATACATCAGTCACAGATACTGAGAAACATACTAGAAGGTGAGAAACACCAGTCACATATACTGAGAAACATACTAGAAGGTGAAATACATCAGTCACATATACTGAGTAACATTCTAAACAGTGAGATACATCAGTCACATATACTGATAAACATACTAGAAGGTGTAAGATACATCAGTCACAGATACTGATAAACATAATAGAATGTGAGATACATCAGTCACAGACACTGAGAAACATAATAAAATGTGAGATACATCAGTCACAGATACTGAGAAACATACTAAAAGGTGAGATACATCAGTCACAGATACTGAGAAACATACTAGAAGGTGAGATACATCAGTCACAGATACTGAGAAACATACTAGAAGGTGAGATACATCAAACACAGATACTGAGAAACATACTAGAAGGTGAGATGCATCAGTCACAGAAAAAAATAATGTATTGTTTAAATGTTGAGAGACATTAAACTCAAGGCTAGACTACGAGTTTTGCGTTATGGCGCATAACGCTGCTTTTTCACTACCGCTGGTATTACGAGTCTTGCAGGTATTGGTGTACTGCACACTTTTTTGGCAGTAACGCAATGTAACTACCGCACCTTTCAAAAAGTCCTTTTTCAATGGGACTTCCATAGTGCTGGTATTACGAGTTTTGCCTGGGAGGCCAAAAAGTGAGCGGTACAGCCTATACCGTCAAGATTCGTACAGCCATCTAAATTCAGTAGTTATGGGTTTTACGCTACAAATCTGTAGCATAAAACTCATAACTAAAGTGTTACAAAGTACACTAACACCCATAAAACTACCTATTAACCCCATAACCCGAGGCCCTCCCGCATCGCAAACACTATAATAAAATTATTAACCCCTAATCTGCCGCTTCAGACATCACCACCACTATAATAAACATATTAACCCCTAAATCGCAGCACTCCTGCATCGCAAACACTAGTTAAATATTATTAAACCCTATTCTGCCGCCCCCAATGTCACTGTCACCACTATACTAAAGTTATTAACCCCTAAACCTAACCCTAAGTCTAACCCTAACACCCCTAAGTTTAATATAATTAAAATAAATATAAATAAAAATTCCTATCATTAACTAAATAATTCCTATTTAAAACTACTTACTTACCTGTAAAATAAACCCTAAGCTAGCTACAATATAACTAATAGTTACATTGTAGCTAGCTTAGGTTTTATTTTTATTTCACAGGCACGTTTGTATTTATTTTAATTAGGTAGACTAGTTATAAAATAGTTATTAACTATTTACTAGATACCTAGTTAAAATAAATACAAATTTACCTGTGAAATAAAACCTAACCTGTCTTACACTAAAACCTAACATTATACTACAATTAAATAAATTACATTAATTAAATACATTTAACTAAATTAAATAAAAAAACAAACACTAAATTACACAAAATAAATTACACAAAAGAAATTATCAAATATTTAAACTAATTACACCTAATCTAAAAAAAAACCCTAGCCTAAACTAAGGGCCTTTTGGAGGATGGATGTCCAGTCTTCAAAAACTGTAAGTGGATCTTCGAGGGTTAGTGTTAGGCTTTTTTAAGGGTTTATTGGGTGGGTTTTATTTTTAGCTTAGAGTTTTGAGCAGAGAAAAAGAGCTAAATGCCCTTTTAAGGGCAATGCCCATTCAAATGCCCTTTTCAGGGCAATGGGGAGCTTAGGTTTTTTAGATAGGATTTTATTTGGGGGGTTTGGTTGTGTGGGTTGTGGGTTTTACTGTTGGGGGGTTGTTCGTAATTTTTTTTACAGGTAAAAGAGCTTATTTCTTTGGGGCAATGCCCCGCAAAAGGCCCTTTTAAGGACTATTGGCAGTTTAGTTTAGGCTAAGGTTTTTTATTTTAGGGGGGGGGGGACTTTTTTATTTTGATAGGGCTATTAGATTAGGTGAAATTAGTTTAAATATTTGATCATTTCTTTTTTATTTTGTGTAATTTAGTGGGGGGGGTTTTCTCGTAATTTAGTTAGTTAATTGTATTTAATTAATGTAATTTATTTATTTGTAGTGTAATGTTAGGTGTTAGTGTAAGACAGGTTAGGTTTTATTTTACAGGTCAATTTGTATTTATTTTAACTAGGTAGTTAGTAAATAGTTAATAACTATTTACTAACTAGTCTACCTAGCTAAAATAAATACAAATTTTCCTGTGAAATAACAATAAAACCTAAGCTAGCTACAATGTAACTATTAGTTATATTGTAGCTAGCTTAGGGTTTATTTTACAGATAAGTATTTAGTTTTAAATAGGAATTAGTTAGGTAATGATAGTAATTTTTATTTAGATTTATTTTAATTATATTAAAGTTAGGGTTAGATTTAGGGTTATGTTTAGGGGTTAATATATTTATTTAGTGTTAGTGATGTGGGAGGCCAGAGGTTTAGGTGTTAATAACTTTAGTATAGTGGTGGTGGCAACGTTGGGGGGCGGCAGATTAGGGGTTAATAAGTAGTTAGGTGGCGGCGATGTCGGGGGCAGCATATTAGGGGTTAATAAGTGTAATGTAGGTGGCGGCGATGTCAGGGGCAGCAGATTAGGGGTTAATAAGTGTAGGTAGGTGGCGGCAATGTCGGGGGCGGCAGATTAGGGGTCAATAAGTGTAATGTAGGTGGCGGCGATGTTAGGGGCGGCAGATTAGGGGTTAATAAGTGTAATGTAGGTGGCGCCGATGTCGGGGGCAGCAGATTAGGGGTTAATAAGTGTAATGTAGGTGGCGGCGATGTTAGGTGCGGCGGATTAGGGGTTAATAAGTGTAATGTATGTGGCGGCGATGTCGGGGGCGGCAGATTAGGGGTGTTTAGACTCGGGGTTTATGTTAGGGTGTTAGGTGTAAACATAACTTTTCTTTCCCCATAAGAATCAATGGGCTGCGTTACGGAGCTTTACGCTCCTTTATTGCAGGTGTTGGGCTTTTTTTTAGCCGGCTCTCCCCATTTATGACTATGGGGAAATCGTGCACGAGCACGTAAAACCAGCTCAAAGCAGCGTTGGTATTTGTGTGTGGTATGGAGCTCAACGCTGCCATATTGCCTGCTAACGCCGGGTTTTTGCAAACCTGTAATAGCAGCGCTATTAAAGGTGAGCGGTGGAAATAACTTGCAAGTTAGCAGTGAGACGCTCATAACGCAAAACTCGTAATCTGGCCGTCAATTTCTATTATTTTTCACAGAAGATTTTAATGAAAACAAGTTTATTTATTTATGTCTTCGTCCTTTGTACTTACTGGCTGATAAGGAAAACCCCACAGCTGTATAGGTGGGCAGTGAAATGTCCAAAAAAAGCATAAGAATGAAAACAAAATCAGTGTTTTTTAGCACAGAGTCATCAATTGTTTAAAAAAGTGACAACTAATATATTAATGTGGCTCTTCTTGAGGAAACACATACATTTCTTAAATGTCCCTTTAAATAGAAATTTGCATGAAATTCATACAAATGATCCGGTATTCAGTGCTGACTGGCAAATGTGAGCAGCTGAAAACAAAGCAGTATAAATTAGACGGGCTCAAGCCTCAAGCCTGAAATTATTACTAAAAAGTAACATTAAAGGGACAGTCTACACCTTAGTCATATTAAAGTCTTCCTTTAGATTTAGCTGCAAATAGCCTCTTGCACTCTTTCTATATCATGCAGCAGGAACAGTAAAAAAGTTATTTTAAAATGAATAATGTTTTGGGCCAGTTTGAAATGGCTGCCAAGCTCTGCCCGCTGATGACATCACGATCTGGGCTACATCTAGGCACTCTTGACTTGACAGTCTGTTGAAACCAACTAGTGAGCCTTCTGTGATTGGATACCATATGCAGCCCAGATCATGATGTCATCAGGGGCGGAGCTTCGCAGTCATTTCAAACTGGCTAAATACACTATTCATTTTAAAATAATGTTTTACTGTTCCTGCTGCATGATATAGAAAGGGTGCAGGAGGCTATTTGCATCTTAATCTGAGGTGAGACTTTAAGATGACTAATGAAGCAAATTAGATCATTCAAAAAAATTGGAAAGTTGTTTAAAATTGTATTCTCATGAAAGAAAAATGTCCATTTAACATAAACAAAATCCAGTGTGAGAGGGAACAGAACAGTCTAGTTCTGTGCAATGCACCATAGACTGGTTTTAAACAAACTAATGTAAACAGTCTCCTATTTAGTCATTGGGTAAAATGACTGAAAACCACGCTGTCTAGTACTTAATTATGTATATTCCGGACTCTATATAACCCGGACTATGTTAAATGTATTGATTTAATGTAATGCAGAGGAAGATCTGCCCATACGTTCAAAACCAGAGTAAAACTATGATATTATACTTAATCATCCTTACATACAGGTGAAATTATATTTATAAATGAATGTATTAATATTTAGAATAAAAATATGAATATCTAAAGTAAATATCGGGGAGCTTATTGCTATTACATTTACATGCAAATATGTCTCCATCAGAACTCACATGTATTCATAAATATATGTTGTACAAAGGTACCAGAGGCTTATATGATAAAATAAACTATCAATCTCCAATCTGCACACTTTAAATCTAAAAATGTATGAATATGCAGCCTGTTAATTGGCTAGATTTGTGCAGAAATCATTTCTAAATATGTATGTATGCCTC
This sequence comes from Bombina bombina, assembly GCF_027579735.1. Lineage (NCBI taxonomy): Eukaryota > Metazoa > Chordata > Amphibia > Anura > Bombinatoridae > Bombina > Bombina bombina. Next base: position 1,138,904,565 of record NC_069504.1, on the reverse strand, counting down.
ACTAGTCTCCTGTCTTCATATGATACTTTAGTTTTCAATGCAACCTATACTATATATTACAGATTTATCTTCAAGGGTTAAGGAGGTTTTATAAGTTTTGTTTGTATCAGTCCATCATCATTGAGATATCAGCAACTGGTACTTACACCAGGGTCATCATTACTTACTTGTTCCAGCAGACTGTGCCCTTTAACGTCTGCATCTCACCCAATATTGCAAGTAAAAGCGAGGACTTCCCACAACCAACTTGACCCACGATCATTGTCAGATCCCCTTTATTAAACAAACAAAAAAATTATATATATATATATTTGTGTGTGTGTGTGTGTATATGAGACCAGCAGTTCAATTTTAAAATGTTTCTATATAAAAAGTGAAAACCAGATATTGCTTACCCCAGTCAAAAAGGATAATGTTCCTGGAGTCATTCTAAAGTAATTAATGACTCAAGACTTGTCATCAGAAGCCATCCTGTAGTGTGCCCACAGGCCAAAATATGTAAATGAGATGACTGTAGAGTCATTCACTGGCTGTTCATGCTTGTGAAGTAATCAGTAAGGTAACCTGAAAATCATTCTGAAGTCATCACCCAGAGTTTTCTACCTTAGCTGAAGACTTTACAAGTCTGATGATGTGCAAATGACTTTTAAAGTAGTTTGATGATCATCAAATTACTCCAGGACTCCAGAATACTGTTTTTCTTGGGTAGGAACAGTACCTGTGGCATCTCTAGTCAGGAATCTGAGAAAACTAAGAAGCCCCAGTAATTATTGTACAACCCTAATTCTTAAATGTCTTAACATAAATTTAATCAGGAAGGCTTTATTCATGTCTTCTGCATTACCCATAGCATTAGAAAAGGAAGAACGCTTAATAGAGTGTGATACATAGAGCAATTACAAATGAATGAGCTAGTTTAAGGAACGTGTTTATACCTGTGGGTATCTGAATCTCAATGTTGGATAATGTGGCCAAACCACTTCCCCAGGAGAAGCAGCCATTATACACCTACAAGAGAGACAGAAAAAAGTCACCAACGTGCAGTGTACATAAACTTTATATTTTCTGAAGGTGAAAGTGAGATGTCACAGAGAAAGCAGTTGTAATAATAGTTACTTGCAAATAACCACAGCTTGTAGCATCTCACATTGTTACATTCTCAGCCAGGACAGAGGGTGAGAGGCCACTTCCTGTGTGAGAAAACCACTGTACGTAGTCATAGTAAAGGGAAGAACATCACTGAAAATAATTGCACTGATTTATGTTTCCATTGGACTCTGGGTAAAAGCCAATACATGTGTGTAGGTTTAATAAGAAAAAAAAAGAATTAAACCAAATGGCATAACATACATCTCTTTCGTGCATAATAGAGACTCTTTAAACCCTATCAAAGGGGTGGCACGTGTGCCCAAGGTGGCACCCAAACAAACCAAATTGCCTGGTGTTATTGTCTGTGACTTAAATGCTAAATAAATCATTTTTATTATGAATCCAGCAATAAAGTTTGAATATAATATATACATTTTTTAGGATACTACCAAAAAAAATTCCATCCCTGTCCCTGTTAACATGTATAGATAGTAGCACCAACTGCAGAGCAATTCCCTGTTAGTGAAAGTGAAACGCGTCAGCAATCACCTTGATTGCTGTTTCCTCAGTGTCAGAGTGTCGGACTTGTCTCCGAGAGGTTGTCTCATATCTGTCCATCTGGTACCTCAGCGGCTGTTTTCTGTTAATGGCTCTTGATTGCTGCGAATTGTAAGCAGAAAAAAAAATGATGTACTCGCTATAAGCATACTATTGCTGTTATTTTATAGTTGTGGCTATAAATTCAGACTTATATTAACCACACATCTGTTTATCGTCTTCACTGATAATTATTTTAATCTTAAAAATAGATTTACTCAAAGCAAACGCGAAGCTTGTTACCCAAAAGATCTCTAGCAGGAGATCTAACAAATGTGTCAGTTGTTTGTGAGAGGAAGCATAACAGAGATTATCAAAATCTGCTCAGCACTTATATAAACATAGCTTATGGAAAACCATTCAACTAAAATAACGTATATCTTACACGGCAGTTACACAGCACATCTGTATTTATAGATGTGTTCTATGGAATTACAAGCAATATGAGTACTTGTTCTGCACAGTACACACCATACAATTAAAGGGACAGGAAACCTCAACATTTTCTTTCATGATTCAGATAGAACATTCAATTTTAATCTTTACTTTACTTCTTTTATCAAAATTTCTTTCCACAAAGGATATCAAAGGAACAAAGTACATTTAATTAGAGAATCAAATGTAAAAGTCTATCTGAGCCATGAAAATGTAATATTGACTCTCCTGTCTCTTTAATATCTGTGTACAAAGCTTTCTTGTAGGGCCAATAGTGCTGAAGGGTCCCAACATACAGCAAAACATAACTACAGTATGATTTCTGAAGACCTATTGTAATGTAATATTTAATTTTTTTTAATTTTTATATAACATAAGAAATAGTTAACAAATGGAATTGTTATACAGCATATATATGTGTTTTAGAGATTACAAGTTTTTCAGGTAGTACAACAAATGAGGTTACTGGGTAAGAGATGATATCATATCAAGGTAAAGGAGAATACACAAAGACGTACACATGAGGATATAAGTAAACGCTATAGCATATCAAGGCATATGGGCACACACAAAAACATAGATATCGTATGAGAATACTAATGAGCTTCAGCCTGAGTAATATATATGCCAATCAATGTGTAACAATGTAACAACATTTATAGTGTGTTTCCATTCATTTTCCGTTGATAATCTTGTTGGGTTCAAGCGTAATATATTGATAGTAATTATTATTGTTATGGTAATTTCAAGGGATACCACGTTGAAAGACTCAGGGTTAATCAAATTAACCCAGAGTACTATAATATGGGGGGGAGGTTATAATATGGGCTTAACAGGAGCTCCTCTTTCTGTAAGTACTTACAGGGACACTGAACCCAGATTTTTTCTTTCGTGATTCAAATAGAGCATGCAATTTTCAGTAACTTTCTAATTTACTCCTATTATCATTTTTTCTTCGTTCTCTTGCTATCTTTATTTGAAAAAGAAGGCATCTAAGCTTCTTTTTTTTGGTTCAGTACTCAGGACAGCACTTTTTTATTGGTGGATGAATTTATCCACCAATCAGCAAGAACAACCCAGGTTGTTCACCAAAAATGGTCCGGCATCTAAACTTACATTCTTGCAATTCAAATAAAGATACCAAGAGAATGAAGAAAATTTGATAAAAGGAGTAAATTAGAAAGTTGCTGAAAATGTCATGCTCTATCTGAATCACAAAAGAAAAAAATTGGGTTCAGTGTCCCTTTAAAGAACTAGTAAACACAGTAGATTTGCATAATCAACAAATGCAAGATAACAATACAATAGCATTTACTCTGAATTTCAAATGAGTAGTAGATTCTTTTCTAACACATTTTAAAGTTATATATATTTCCACTCCCCCTGTACCATGTGATAGCAATCAGCCAATCACAAATGCCTATACGTATAGTCTGAATTCTTACACATGCTCAGTAGGAGCTGGTGACTCAAAAAAGTGTAAATATAAAAGACTGTGCACATTTTTTTTAAGAAGTAAATTGGAAAGTTGTTTAAAATGACATGCTGTATCTGAATCATGAAAATTTAATAAAACCTGAGTGTCCCTTTAAGCAAATTGTAGTATTAGTAAAAGTTTATAAGCACAAAACTATAAAAAATAAAAAAACAACAAAAGATGTTAATTATATCTTGCCCAGTGATTGTGATGTGTAGGCTGCACCCTATAGTTACAGTCATCTCAATTTACTTAATAATGACAATTATACAGTTAGTTCTCATATAATAGAGCTGTAAAGACTAAAATAAGGGTCTGCAATTGTTAAGAACTGAAATGCAGGTGTAGCAAACCATACTAGATGAGGATTTGTGTTCTAACATCCTATATAACTGGACCCTGTCACTCGGGCATGGGCCCTATACCCAGCGACAGGGGAATCAACCACATCAGGAATTAGGTAGATCCTAGTATTAAACTATTAAGCTATTCAAAGCAGGAACCTCTAAAGACAGAAGTAAGGTTCTGTGTTAGAGTTGGGTTTGGGAGTAGATCCATTATCCAATCTAGTACTAATAAAAGTGTGGGCTTAGTACAAACTCTATATGGGTAAAATTAGCTCACATACAGGTACATTTATTTTTTCCCTTTTTTTTTGGCTTCTAAGGGGAGACTCTATAGTGAATATTAAATATGCTGTTCTAGCAAAACATCAAACTAGATTTTAGGTGTGGGTAGAAATAGCAGCAGTTTTCTCAATAATACTAGGCTAAATCATAGTTATTTTGTTATAACATAGTACTGGAACAAGACATTAGGCTTTAACTATCAACCTGTGAAACAATAAAAAAGCATTATATAAAACATAAAACATAAGGTTTATAGTATTACATACGATACATACTCAACCCAAATTTAACCTCTAAAGTAAAGCCAATACACAATTAAACAAAACAATTGTTTCCCCTGACTATCACATCTGGTATAAGAATTAAGCTTGACGACATTTTGTTGAGAAAATAAGGAGCTTAAATATATTAATTAACTAAATTATAGGACTTGTAAAGAAAAAAGAAATCTGTTGCATACATATTTTGTAACTAGTCAATATCAAGTGCCTGTTAGTGAGAATAACAATGATTGGTTTTATAGCCCACAAAATAAACTAGAATACTACAAAACATATTTTATGATGGACTATAGAGCTATAGCTGTGGAGATTTCCTTTAGAGGAAGCACTTATTTAACTAGTCTCCTTCATAGGAAGCTTATATATTGGTAGACAGATTTTGTTAGATAACATGTCTATCACTAAAATACTTATAGACTAAGCAACATATATCGCAGGGTCCATACTACTTGTCAGAAAAGCAAATGTACTACATGTTGTAAAGGTAAAACTAGGATGGTAACTACCTGCCATCTAAAAAGTACCACAACATTATCAACCATGTCAGCTGGATAAGTTTTGGGATTAACTAGCGCTTAATTCTAGCTCCCTATTACAAGTAATTGAGTATATATAGTAAATACCTTATATTCAAAGAGAGGTGTACACAAAAGAGGGCAAACACTGTATATACCAACATATAAAAATACAGGTTAGAAAACATACAGTGAACTTGGTGTAGGCTGAACATAGTCACAGAGGATTTTAATGACTATTAATGTATATGCAGGCTTTACTCAGACTGCAAATCGTCATTAAGAGGCTAGATCGATCTTCACAGTCTGTCCATTAACATATACATAAAGTGACCATAGGGCCTAACCCTCCTGCTCAGCAATGTATTACATGTCTTATGTCTCACATTTACCCAACTCCAGCCATGCAAGCTCTAGAGCAGAAAGGCTCCATAATTAGCGAGATCCATGGCCGTAAAAAGAGAGGAGGTATCAACAAAATTGTTATTGAAATAGCCACCAGTCTTAGATCCCACATTCCAGTGGACAACAAAGACTTCTCCAACAAGAAAATAGTCCCACTTGGTATCGGCTGCCGAAATGATGTGGGCCTATTCTCATTTAGCTCTGGGGAAGGACTAAGCTTGTAAGGTAGGGGACATAGAGTTGCCGGCTCGAGTTGCAGGAGGCTGACGGTAAGGAATTATCCCTCATATGCCTCCATCCTATAAGAGGTACATGCTTTAGTATTTGGGACATTATCGCATGTCTCATCTCTATATCCTTCCGATTTTGTACACTGAGGAGGAGAAATATTCTGCATGGTGATAGCTGCTTTGATTAGTGTTCATTGCGAACACCATTCTTCATTGCGAGTGTGTTCTGCTGGAATGTCCCGAGTGAGGTCGTCCCTAAGAGGGTCGTTAAGTGCGGCCCTTAAGGTGTTGATGAGATCTTCTTGGTACCAGTCAAGTAAGGAGCTGAGTTTGGCTATAATATGAGCTGTTAAGTCCATATTTAATGGGGAAGTTGTTGCCTCCGTTGACATTGCTGCTCTTCACTGTGTATTAAAGGATATAAAGTAACTTAGTGTTCCTTATCTCCCTTTCCGGGGGGGGGGGGGGGGGGTTTGAGGTAGCTCTTGATTCATGATCCACTATACACATAAAGCAATTCTCTGGGGCTTAAGAGCTGGCAGGCTAGGCTCATAAAAGGGCATCCATAATGGAATAGCTTTCCGATGCATGGTTTTCCTGTCTTTAGTTTAGGTTAGGCTTGCAGTCTGATACTTAGCTCTTGGCATCCCCAAAGCTTCATATAGGTCATATAGGTCATCCATTTGCTAATATACAAGGGAAATAGATAGACTTAGGAATTAGTTAAAAATTCCATACATAGCTCAGGAGCTCCTCTAAATAGCGCCATATGCTCAGTACAACAGTAAAACAGGATCAGTCATATGCTCAGTGCACAGTAAAACAGGATCAGTCATAAGTTCAGTGCACAGTAAGGGACAGTCATATACTCAGTGCACAGTAAAACAGGATCAGTCATTTGCTCAGTGCACAGTAAAACAGGATCAGTCATATGCTTAGTACACAGTAAAACAGGATCAGTCATATGCTCAGTGCACAGTAAAACAGGACCAGTCATATGCTCAGTAAACAGTAAAACTGGATCAGTCATATGCTCAGTACACAGTAAAACAGTATCAGTCATATGCTCAGTGCACAGTAAAACAGGACCAGTCATATGCTCAGTAAACAGTAAAACAGGATCAGTCATATGCTCAGTACACAGTAAGGGACAGTCATATGCTCAGTACATAGTAAGAATCAGTCATATGCTCAGTGCACAGTAAAACAGGATCAGTTATATGCTCAGTGCACAGTAAAACAGGATCAGTCATATATTCAGTGCACAGTAAAACAGGAACAGTCATATGCTCAGTAAACAGTAAAACAGGATCAGTCATATGCTCAGTACACAGTAAGGGACAGTCATATGCTCAGTACATAGTAAGAATCAGTCATATGCTCAGTGCACAGTAAAACAGGATCAGTTATATGCTCAGTGCACAGTAAAACAGGATCAGTCATATGTTCAGTGCACAGTAAAACAGGAACAGTCATATGCTCAGTACACAGTAAAACAGGATCAGTCATATGCTCAGTGCACAGTAAAACAGGAACAGTCAAATGCTCAATAATCAGTAAAACAGGATCAGTCATATGCTCAGTACACACTAACAGGATCAGTCATATGTTCAGTGCACAGTAAAACAGGAACAGTCATACTCTCAGTACACAGTGAGGATCAGTCATATGCTCAGTACACAGTAAGGATCAGTCATATTCTCAGTAAACAGTAAGGATCAGTCATATGCTCAGTTCACAGTAAAACAGGATCAGTTATATGCTCAGTGCACAGTAGAACAGGATCAGTCATATGCTCAGTGCACAGTAAAACAGGATCAGTCATATGCTCAATAATCAGTAAAACAGGATCAGTCATATGCTCAGTACACACTAACAGGACCATTCATATGCTCAGTGCACAGTAAAACAGGAACAGTCATATGCTCAGTACACAGTAAGGATCAGTCATATGCTCAGTGCACAGTAAAACAGGAACAGTCATATGCTCAGTAAACAGTAAAACAGGATCAGTCATATGCTCAGTACACAGTAAGGGACAGTCATATGCTCAGTACATAGTAAGAATCAGTCATATGCTCAGTGCACAGTAAAACAGGATCAGTTATATGCTCAGTGCACAGTAAAACAGGATCAGTCATATGTTCAGTGGACAGTAAAACAGGAACAGGCATATTCTCAGTACACAGTGAGGATCAGTCATATGCTCAGTACACAGTAAGGATCAGTCATATGCTCAGTTCACAGTAAAACAGGATCAGTTATATGCTCAGTGCACAGTAGAACAGGATCAGTCATATGCTCAGTGCACAGTAAAACAGGAACAGTCATATGCTCAGTACACAGTAAAACAGGATCAGTCATATGCTCAGTGCACAGTAAAACAGGAACAGTCAAATGCTCAATAATCAGTAAAACAGGATCAGTCATATGCTCAGTACACACTAACAGGATCAGTCATATGTTCAGTGCACAGTAAAACAGGAACAGTCATACTCTCAGTACACAGTGAGGATCAGTCATATGCTCAGTACACAGTAAGGATCAGTCATATTCTTAGTAAACAGTAAGGCTCAGTCATATGCTCAGTTCACAGTAAAACAGGATCAGTTATATGCTCAGTGCACAGTAGAACAGGATCAGTCATATGCTCAGTGCACAGTAAAACAGGATCAGTCATATGCTCAATAATCAGTAAAACAGGATCAGTCATATGCTCAGTACACACTAACAGGACCAGTCATATGCTCAGTGCACAGTAAAACAGGAACAGTCATATGCTCAGTACACAGTAAGGATCAGTCATATGCTCAGTGCACAGTAAAACAGGAACAGTCATATGCTCAGTAAACAGTAAAACAGGATCAGTCATATGCTCAGTACACAGTAAGGGACAGTCATATGCTCAGTACATAGTAAGAATCAGTCATATGCTCAGTGCACAGTAAAACAGGATCAGTTATATGCTCAGTGCACAGTAAAACAGGATCAGTCATATGTTCAGTGCACAGTAAAACAGGAACAGGCATATTCTCAGTACACAGTGAGGATCAGTCATATGCTCAGTACACAGTAAGGATCAGTCATATGCTCAGTTCACAGTAAAACAGGATCAGTTATATGCTCAGTGCACAGTAGAACAGGATCAGTCATATGCTCAGTGCACAGTAAAACAGGAACAGTCATATGCTCAGTACACAGTAAAACAGGATCAGTCATATGCTCAGTGCACAGTAAAACAGGAACAGTCAAATGCTCAGTACACAGTAAAACAGGTCCAGTCATATGCTCAGTGCACAGTAAAACAGGATCAGTCATATGCTCAATAATCAGTAAAACAGGATCAGTCATATGCTCAGTACACACTAACAGGATCAGTCATATGTTCAGTGCACAGTAAAACAGGAACAGTCATACTCTCAGTACACAGTGAGGATCAGTCATATGCTCAGTACACAGTAAGGATCAGTCATATTCTCAGTAAACAGTAAGGATCAGTCATATGCTCAGTTCACAGTAAAACAGGATCAGTCATATGCTCAGTGCACAGTAGAATAGGATCAGTCATATGCTCAGTGCACAGTAAAACAGGATCAGTCATATGCTCAGTGCACAGTAAAACAGGAACAGTCAAATGCTCAGTACACAGTAAAACAGGTCCAGTCATATGCTCAGTGCACAGTAAAACAGGATCAGTCATATGCTCAATAATCAGTAAAACAGGATCAGTCATATGCTCAGTACACACTAACAGGACCAGTCATATGCTCAGTGCACAGTAAAACAGGAACAGTCATATGCTCAGTACACAGTAAGGATCAGTCATATGCTCAGTGCACAGTAAAACAGGAACAGTCATATGCTCAGTAAACAGTAAAACAGGATCAGTCATATGCTCAGTACACAGTAAGGGACAGTCATATGCTCAGTACATAGTAAGAATCAGTCATATGCTCAGTGCACAGTAAAACAGGATCAGTTATATGCTCAGTGCACAGTAAAACAGGATCAGTCATATGTTCAGTGCACAGTAAAACAGGAACAGGCATATTCTCAGTACACAGTGAGGATCAGTCATATGCTCAGACACAGTAAGGATCAGTCATATGCTCAGTTCACAGTAAAACAGGATCAGTTATATGCTCAGTGCACAGTAGAACAGGATCAGTCATATGCTCAGTGCACAGTAAAACAGGAACAGTCATATGCTCAGTACACAGTAAAACAGGATCAGTCATATGCTCAGTGCACAGTAAAACAGGAACAGTCAAATGCTCAGTACACAGTAAAACAGGTCCAGTCATATGCTCAGTGCACAGTAAAACAGGATCAGTCATATGCTCAATAATCAGTAAAACAGGATCAGTCATATGCTCAGTACACACTAACAGGATCAGTCATATGTTCAGTGCACAGTAAAACAGGAACAGTCATACTCTCAGTACACAGTGAGGATCAGTCATATGCTCAGTACACAGTAAGGATCAGTCATATTCTCAGTAAACAGTAAGGATCAGTCATATGCTCAGTTCACAGTAAAACAGGATCAGTTATATGCTCAGTGCACAGTAGAACAGGATCAGTCATATGCTCAGTGCACAGTAAAACAGGAACAGTCATATGCTCAGTACACAGTAAAACAGGATCAGTCATATGCTCAGTGCACAGTAAAACAGGAACAGTCAAATGCTCAGTACACACTAACAGGACCAGTCATATGCTCAGTGCACAGTAAAACAGGAACAGTCATATGCTCAGTACACAGTAAGGATCAGTCATATGCTCAGTGCACAGTAAAACAGGATCAGTCATAAGTTCAGTGCACAGTAAGGGACAGTCATATACTCAGTGCACAGTAAAACAGGATCACTCATTTGCTCAGTGCACAGTAAAACAGGATCAGTCATATGCTTAGTACACAGTAAAACAGGATCAGTCATATGCTCAGTGCACAGTAAAACAGGACCAGTCATATGCTCAGTAAACAGTAAAACAGGATCAGTCATATGCTCAGTACACAGTAAAACAGTATCAGTCATATGCTCAGTGCACAGTAAAACAGGACCAGTCATATGCTCAGTAAACAGTAAAACAGGATCAGTTATATGCTCAGTACACAGTAAGGGACAGTCATATGCTCAGTACATAGTAAGAATCAGTCATATGCTCAGTGCACAGTAAAACAGGATCAGTTATATGCTCAGTGCACAGTAAAACAGGGTCAGTCATATATTCAGTGCACAGTAAAACAGGAACAGTCATATGCTCAGTAAACAGTAAAACAGGATCAGTCATATGCTCAGTACACAGTAAGGGACAGTCATATGCTCAGTACATAGTAAGAATCAGTCATATGCTCAGTGCACAGTAAAACAGGATCAGTTATATGCTCAGTGCACAGTAAAACAGGATCAGTCATATGTTCAGTGCACAGTAAAACAGGAACAGGCATATTCTCAGTACACAGTGAGGATCAGTCATATGCTCAGTACACAGTAAGGATCAGTCATATGCTCAGTTCACAGTAAAACAGGATCAGTTATATGCTCAGTGCACAGTAGAACAGGATAAGTCATATTCTCAGTGCACAGTAAAACAGGAACAGTCATATGCTCAGTACACAGTAAAACAGGATCAGTCATATGCTCAGTGCACAGTAAAACAGGAACAGTCAAATGCTCAGTACACAGTAAAACAGGTCCAGTTATATGCTCAGTGCACAGTAAAACAGGATCAGTCATATGCTCAATAATCAGTAAAACAGGATCAGTCATATGCTCAGTACACACTAACAGGATCAGTCATATGTTCAGTGCACAGTAAAACAGGAACAGTCATACTCTCAGTACACAGTGAGGATCAGTCATATGCTCAGTACACAGTAAGGATCAGTCATATTCTCAGTAAACAGTAAGGATCAGTCATATGCTCAGTTCACAGTAAAACAGGATCAGTTATATGCTCAGTGCACAGTAGAACAGGATCAGTCATATGCTCAGTGCACAGTAAAACAGGAACAGTCATATGCTCAGTACACAGTAAAACAGGATCAGTCATATGCTCAGTGCACAGTAAAACAGGAACAGTCAAATGCTCAGTACACAGTAAAACAGGTCCAGTCATATGCTCAGTGCACAGTAAAACAGGATCAGTCATATGCTCAATAATCAGTAAAACAGGATCAGTCATATGCTCAGTACACACTAACAGGACCAGTCATATGCTCAGTGCACAGTAAAACAGGAACAGTCATATGCTCAGTACACAGTAAGGATCAGTCATATGCTCAGTGCACAGTAAAACAGGAACAGTTATATACTCAGTGCACAGTAAGGATTAGTCTTATTCTCAGTGCACAGTAAAACAGGATCAGTCATATGCTCAGTGCACAGTAAAACAGGATCAGTCATATGCTCAGTGCACAGTAAAAGAGGATCAGTCATATGCTCAGTGCACAGTAAAACAGGAATAGTCATATGCTCAGTGCACAGTAAGGAGCAGTCATATGCTCAGTGCACAGTAACACAGGATCAGTCATATGCTCAGTGCACAGTAAAACAGGATCAGTCATATGCTCAGTACACAGTAAAACAGGGCCAGTCATATGCTCAGTGCACAGTAAAACAGTACCAGTCATATGCTCATTAAACAGTAAAACATGATCTTTCATATGCTCAGTGCACAGTAAAACAGGACCAGTCATATGCTCAGTAAACAGTAAAACAGGATCAGTCATATGCTCAGTGCACAGTAAGGATCAGTCATATGCTCAGTACACAGTAAAACTGCATCAGTCACATGCTCAGTGCACAGTAAAACAGGACCAGTCATATGCTCAGTAAACAGTAAAACAGGATCATTCATATGCTCAGTACACAGTAAGGGACAGTCATATGCTCAGTAAACAGAAAAACAGGACCAGTCATATGCTCAGTAAACAGTAAAACAGGATCAGTCATATGCTCAGTACACAGTAAGGGACAGTCATATGCTCAGTAAACAGAAAAACAGGACCAGTCATATGCTCAGTAAACAGTAAAACAGGGCCAGTCATATGCTCAGTGCACAGTAAAACAGTACCAGTCATATGCTCATTAAACAGTAAAACATGATCTTTCATATGCTCAGTGCACAGTAAAACAGGACCAGTCATATGCTCAGTAAACAGTAAAACAGGATCAGTCATATGCTCAGTGCACAGTAAGGATCAGTCATATGCTCAGTACACAGTAAAACTGCATCAGTCACATGCTCAGTGCACAGTAAAACAGGACCAGTCATATGCTCAGTAAACAGTAAAACAGGATCATTCATATGCTCAGTACACAGTAAGGGACAGTCATATGCTCAGTAAACAGAAAAACAGTATCAGTCATATGCTCAGTGCACAGTAAAACAGGACCAGCCATATGCTCAGTGCACGTTAAAACAGGATCATTCATATGCTCAGTACAGAGTAAGGATCAGTCATATGTTCAGTACACAGTGAAACTGTATCAGTCATATGCTCAGGGCACAGTAAAACAGGACCATTCATATGCTCAGTAAACAGTAAAACAGGATCATTCATATGCTCAGTACACAGTAAAGGACAGTCATATGCTCAGTACACAGTAAGGATCAGTCATATGCTCAGTGCACAGTAAAACAGCATCAGTTATATGCTAAGTGCACAGTAAAATAGTATCAGTCATATGCTCAGTGCGCAGTAAAACAGGAAAAGTCATTTTCTCAGTACACAGTAAGGATCAGTCATATGCTCAGTACACAGTAAGGATCAGTCATATGCTCAGTACACAGTAAGGATCAGTCATATGCTCAGTACACATAAAGAATCAGTCATATGCTCAGTACACAGTAAGGATCAGTCATATGCTCAGTACACAGTAAGGATCAGTCATATGCTCAGTACACAGAAAGAATCAGTCATATGCTCAGTACACAGTAAGGATCAGTCATTTGCTCAGTACACAGAAAGAATCAGTCATATGCTCAGTACACAGAAAGAATCAGTCATATGCTCAGTACACAGTAAGGATCAGTCATTTGCTCAGTGCACAGTAAAACAGGATCAGTCATATGCTCAGTACACAGTAAAACAGGATCAGTTTTATGCTCAGTGCACAGTAAGGATTAGTCATATTGTCAGTGCATAGTAAAACAGGATCAGTTATATGCTCAGTGCACAGTAAAACAGGATCAGTCGCATGCACAGCGCACAGTAAAACAGGATCAGTCATATGTGCTCAGTACACAGTAAAACAGGATCAGTCGTATGTTCAGTGCACAGTGAGGATTAGTCATATGCTCAGTGCACAGTAAAACAGGAACAGTCAAATGCTCAGTACACAGTAAAACAGGACCAGTCATATGCTCAGTGCACAGTAAAACAGGATCAGTCATATGCTCAGTAATCAGTAAATCACGATCAGTCATATGCTCAGTACACACTAACAGGACCAGTCATATGCTCAGTGCACAGTAAAACAGGAACAGTCATATGCTCAATACACAGTAAGGATCAGTCATATGCTCAGTGCACAGTAAAACAGGAACAGTTATATACTCAGTGCACAGTAAGGATTAGTCTTATTCTCAGTGCACAGTAAAACAGGATCAGTCATATGCTCAGTGCACAGTAAAACAGGATCAGTCATATGCTCAGTGCACAGTTAAAGAGGATCAGTCATATGCTGAGTGAACAGTAAAACAGGATCAGTCATTTCCTCAGTACACAGTAAAACAGGAATAGTCATATGCTCAGTGCACAGTAAGGAGCAGTCATATGCTCAGTGCACAGTAACACAGGATCAGTCATATGCTCAGTGCACAGTAAAACAGGATCAGTCATATGCTCAGTACACAGTAAAACAGGACCAGTCATATGCTCATTAAACAGTAAAACATGATCAGTCATATGCTCAGTGCACAGTAAAACAGGACCAGTCATATGCTCAGTAAACAGTAAAACAGGATCAGTCATATGCTCAGTACACAGTAAGGATCAGTCATATGCTCAGTACTCAGTAAAACTGCATCAGTCACATGCTCAGTGCACAGTAAAACAGGACCAGTCATATTCTCAGTAAACAGTAAAACAGGATCAGTCATATGCTCAGTACACAGTAAGGGACAGTCATATGCTCAGTACACAGAAAAACAGGACCAGTCATATGCTCAGTAAACAGTAAAACAGGATCAGTCATATGCTCAGTACACAGTAAAACAGTATTAGTCATATGCTCAGTTCACAGTAAAACAGGACCAGCCATATGATCAGTGCACGTTAAAACAGGATCATTCATATGCTCAGTGCACGTTAAAACAGGATCATTCATATGCTCAGTACACAGTAAGAATCAGTGATATGTTCAGTACACAGTAAAACTGTATCAGTCATATGCTCAGGGCACAGTAAAACAGGACCAGTCATATGCTCAGTAAACAATAAAACAGGATCATTCATATGCTCAGTACACAGTAAAGGACAGTCATATGCTCAGTACACAGTAAGGATCAGTCATATGCTCAGTGCACAGTAAAACAGGATCAGTTATATGCTAAGTGCACAGTAAAATAGTATCAGTCATATGCTCAGTGCGCAGTAAAACAGGAACAGTCATTTTCTCAGTGCACAGTAAGGATCAGTCATATGCTCAGTACACAGTGAGGATCAGTCATATGCTCAGTACACAGAAAGAATCAGTCATATGCTCAGTACACAGTAAGGATCAGTCATATGCTCAGTTCACAGTAAAACAGGATCAGTCATTTGCTCAGTGCACAGTAAAACAGGATCAGTCATATGCTCAGTACACAGTAAAACAGGATCAGTTTTATGCTCAGTGCACAGTAAGGATTAGTCATATTCTCAGTGCATAGTAAAACAGGATCAGTTATATGCTCAGTGCACAGTAAAACAGGATCAGTCGCATGCTCAGCGCCCAGTAAATCAGGATCAGTCATATGTGTTCAGTACACAGTAAAACAGGATCAGTCGTATGCTGAGTGCACAGTAAAACAGGATCAGTCATATGTTCAATGCACAGTAAGGATTAGTCATATGCTCAGTGCACAGTAAAACAGGAACAGTCATATGCTCAGTACACAGTAAAACAGGAACAGTCAAATGCTCAGTACATAGTAAAACAGGACCAGTCATATGCTCAGTGCACAGTAAAACAGGATCAGTCATATGCTCAGTAATCAGTAAATCAGGATCAGTCATATGCTCAGTACACACTAACAGGACCAGTCATATGCTCAGTGCACAGTAAAACAGGAACAGTCATATGCTCAGTACACAGTAAGGATCAGTCATATGCTCAGTGCACAGTAAAACAGGAACAGTTATATACTCAGTGCACAGTAAGGATTAGTCTTATTCTCAGTGCACAGTAAAACAGGAACAGTTATATACTCAGTGCACAGTAAGGATTAGTCTTATTCTCAGTGCACAGTAAAACAGGATCAGTCATATGCTCAGTGCACAGTAAAACAGGATCAGTCATATGCTCAGTGCACAGTAAAAGAGGATCAGTCATATGCTCAGTGCACAGTAAAACAGGAATAGTCTTTTGCTCAGTGCACAGTAAGGAGCAGTCATATGCTCAGTGCACAGTAACACAGGATCAGTCATATGCTCAGTGCACAGTAAAACAGGATCAGTCATATGCTCAGTACACAGTAAAACAGGGCCAGTCATATGCTCAGTGCACAGTAAAACAGTACCAGTCATATGCTCATTAAACAGTAAAACATGATCTGTCATATGCTCAGTGCACAGTAAAACAGGACCAGTCATATGCTCAGTAAACAATAAAACAGGATCATTCATATGCTCAGTACACAGTAAAGGACAGTCATATGCTCAGTACACAGTAAGGATCAGTCATATGCTCAGTGCACAGTAAAACAGGATCAGTTATATGCTAAGTGCACAGTAAAATAGTATCAGTCATATGCTCAGTGCGCAGTAAAACAGGAACAGTCATTTTCTCAGTACACAGTAAGGATCAGTCATATGCTCAGTACACAGTGAGGATCAGTCATATGCTCAGTACACAGAAAGAATCAGTCATATGCTCAGTACACAGTAAGGATCAGTCATATGCTCAGTTCACAGTAAAACAGGATCAGTCATTTGCTCAGTGCACAGTAAAACAGGATCAGTCATATGCTCAGTACACAGTAAAAAGGATCAGTTTTATGCTCAGTGCACAGTAAGGATTAGTCATATTCTCAGTGCATAGTAAAACAGGATCAGTTATATGCTCAGTGCACAGTAAAACAGGATCAGTCGCATGCTCAGCGCCCAGTAAAACAGGATCAGTCATATGTGTTCAGTACACAGTAAAACAGGATCAGTCGTATGCTGAGTGCACAGTAAAACAGGATCAGTCATATGTTCAATGCACAGTAAGGATTAGTCATATGCTCAGTGCACAGTAAAACAGGAACAGTCATATGCTCAGTACACAGTAAAACAGGAACAGTCAAATGCTCAGTGCACAGTAAAGATCAGTCATATGCTCAGTGCACAGTAAAACAGGAACAGTCATATGCTCAGTACACAGTAAAGATCAGTCATATGCTCAGTGCACAGTAAAACAGGAACAGTTATATACTCAGTGCACAGTAAGGATTAGTCTTATTCTCAGTGCACAGTAAAACAGAATCAGTCATATGCTCAGTGCACAGTAAAACAGGATCAGTCATATGCTCAGTGCACAGTAAATCAGGATCAGTCATATGCTCAGTACACACTAACAGGACCAGTCATATGCTCAGTGCACAGTAAAACAGAAACAGTCATATGCTCAGTACACAGTAAGGATCAGTCATATGCTCAGTGCACAGTAAAACAGGAACAGTTATATACTCAGTGCACAGTAAGGATTAGTCTTATTCTCAGTGCACAGTAAAACAGGATCAGTCATATGCTCAGTGCACAGTAAAACAGGATCAGTCATATGCTCAGTGCACAGTAAAAGAGGATCAGTCATATGCTCAGTGCACAGTAAAACAGGAATAGTCATATGCTCAGTGCACAGTAAGGAGCAGTCAAATGCTCAGTGCACAGTAACACAGGATCAGTCATATGCTCAGTGCACAGTAAAACAGGATCAGTCCTATGCTCAGTACACAGTAAAACAGGGCCAGTCATATGCTCAGTGCACAGTAAAACAGTACCAGTCATATGCTCATTAAACAGTAAAACATGATCTGTCATATGCTCAGTGCACAGTAAAACAGGACCAGTCATATGCTCAGTAAACAGTAAAACAGGATCAGTCATATGCTCAGTACACAGTAAGGATCAGTCATATGCTCAGTACACAGTAAAACTGCATCAGTCACATGCTCAGTGCACAGTAAAACAGGACCAGTCATATGCTCAGTAAACAGTAAAACAGGATCATTCATATGGTCAGTACACAGTAAGGGACAGTCATATGCTCAGTACACAGAAAAACAGGACCAGTCATATGCTCAGTAAACAGTAAAACAGGATCAGTCATATGCTCAGTACACAGTAAAACAGTATCAGTCATATGCTCAGTGCACAGTAAAACAGGACCAGCCATATGCTCAGTGCATGTTAAAACAGGATCATTCATATGCTCAGTACACAGTAAGGATCAGTCATATGTTCAGTACACAGTAAAACTGTATCAGTCATATGCTCAGGGCACAGTAAAACAGGACCAGTCATATGCTCAGTAAACAGTAAAACAGGATCATTCATATGCTCAGTACACAGTAAAGGACAGTCATATGCTCAGCACACAGTAAGGATCAGTCATATGCTCAGTGCACAGTAATACAGCATCAGTTATATGCTAAGTGCACAGTAAAATAGTATCAGTCATATGCTCAGTGTGCAGTAAAACAGGAACAGTCATTTTCTCAGTACACAGTAAGGATCAGTCATATGCTCAGTACACAGTAATGATCAGTCATATGCTCAGTACACAGTAAGGATCAGTCATATGCTCAGTAATCAGTAAATCAGGATCAGTCATATGCTCAGTACATAGTAAGGATCAGTCATATGCTCAGTGCACAGTAAAACAGGAACAGTCATATGCTCAGTACACAGTAAGGATCAGTCATATGCTCAGTGCACAGTAAGGATTAGTCTTATTCTTAGTGCACAGTAAAAAAAGGATCAGTCGCATGCTCAGTGCCCAGTAAAACAGGATCAGTCATATGTGTTCAGTACACAGTAAAACAGGATCAGTCGTATGCTGAGTGCACAGTAAAACAGGATCAGTCATATGTTCAATGCACAGTAAGGATTAGTCATATGCTCAGTGCACAGTAAAACAGGAACAGTCATATGCTCAGTACACAGTAAAACAGGAACAGTCAAATGCTCAGTACATAGTAAAACAGGACCAGTCATATGCTCAGTGCACAGTAAAACAGGATCAGTCATATGCTCAGTAATCAGTAAATCAGGATCAGTCATATGCTCAGTACACACTAACAGGACCAGTCATATGCTCAGTGCACAGTAAAACAGGAACAGTCATATGCTCAGTACACAGTAAGGATCAGTCATATGCTCAGTGCACAGTAAAACAGGAACAGTTATATACTCAGTGCACAGTAAGGATTAGTTTTATTCTCAGTGCACAGTAAAACAGGATCAGTCATATGCTCAGTGCACAGTAAAACAGGATCAGTCATATGCTCAGTGCACAGTAAAAGAGGATCAGTCATATGCTCAGTGCACAGTAAAACAGGAATAGTCATATGCTCAGTGCACAGTAAGGAGCAGTCATATGCTCAGTGCACAGTAACACAGGATCAGTCATATGCTCAGTGCACAGTAAAACAGGATCAGTCATATGCTCAGTACACAGTAAAAGAGGGCCAGTCATATGCTCAGTGCACAGTAAAACAGTACCAGTCATATGCTCATTAAACAGTAAAACATGATCTGTCATATGCTCAGTGCACAGTAAAACAGGACCAGTCATATGCTCAGTAAACAGTAAAACAGGATCAGTCATATGCTCAGTACACAGTAAGGATCAGTCATATGCTCAGTACACAGTAAAACTGCATCAGTCACATGCTCAGTGCACAGTAAAACAGGACCAGTCATATGCTCAGTAAACAGTAAAACAGGATCATTCATATGGTCAGTACACAGTAAGGGACAGTCATATGCTCAGTACACAGAAAAACAGGACCAGTCATATGCTCAGTAAACAGTAAAACAGGATCAGTCATATGCTCAGTACACAGTAAAACAGTATCAGTCATATGCTCAGTGCACAGTAAAACAGGACCAGCCATATGCTCAGTGCACGTTAAAACAGGATCATTCATATGCTCAGTACACAGTAAGGATCAGTCATATGTTCAGTACACAGTAAAACTGTATCAGTCATATGCTCAGGGCACAGTAAAACAGGACCAGTCATATGCTCAGTAAACAGTAAAACAGGATCATTCATATGCTCAGTACACAGTAAAGGACAGTCATATGCTCAGTACACAGTAAGGATCAGTCATATGCTCAGTGCACAGTAATACAGCATCAGTTATATGCTAAGTGCACAGTAAAATAGTATCAGTCATATGCTCAGTGCGCAGTAAAACAGGAACAGTCATTTTCTCAGTACACAGTAAGGATCAGTCATATGCTCAGTACACAGTACTGATCAGTCATATGCTCAGTACACAGTAAGGATCAGTCATATGCTCAGTACACAGAAAGAATCAGTCATATGCTCAGTACACAGTAAGGATCAGTCATATGCTCAGTTCACAGTAAAACAGGATCAGTCATTTGCTCAGTGCACAGTAAAACAGGATCAGTCATATGCTTAGTACACAGTAAAACAGGATCAGTTTTATGCTCAGTGCACAGTAAGGATTAGTCTTAGTGTCAGTGCATAGTAAAACAGGATCAGTTATATGCTCAGTGCACAGTAAAACAGGATCAGTCGCATGCTCAGCGCACAGTAAAACAGGATCAGTCATATGTGTTCAGTACACAGTAAAACAGGATCAGTCATATGCTGAGTGCAGAGTAAAACAGGATCAGTCATATGTTCAGTGCACAGTGAGGATTAGTCATATGCTCAGTGCACAGTAAAACAGGAACAGTCATATGCTCAGTACACAGTAAAACAGGAACAGTCAAATGCTCAGTACACAGTAAAACAGGACCAGTCATATGCTCAGTGCAAAGTAAAACAGGATCAGTCATATGCTCAGTAATCAGTAAATCAGGATCAGTCATATGCTCAGTACACACTAACAGGACCAGTCATATGCTCAGTGCACAGTAAAACAGGAACAGTCATATGCTCAATACACAGTAAAGATCAGTCATATGCTCAGTGCACAGTAAAACAGGAACAGTTATATACTCAGTGCACAGTAAGGATTAGTCTTATTCTCAGTGCACAGTAAAAAAGGATCAGTCATATGCTCAGTGCACAGTAAAACAGGATCAGTCATATGCTCAGTGCACATTAAAGAGGATCAGTCATATGCTGAGTGCACAGTAAAACAGGATCAGTCATTTCCTCAGTACACAGTAAAACAGGAATAGTCATATGCTCAGTGAACAGTAAGGAGCAGTCATATGCTCAGTGCACAGTAACACAGGATCAGTCATATGCTCAGTGCACAGTAAAACAGGATCAGTCATATGCTCAGTACACAGTAAAACAGGACCAGTCATATGCTCATTAAACAGTAAAACATGATCAGTCATATGCTCAGTGCACAGTAAAACAGGACCAGTCATATGCTCAGTAAACAGTAAAACAGGATCAGTCATATGCTCAGTACACAGTAAGGATCAGTCATATGCTCAGTACACAGTAAAACTGCATCAGTCACATGCTCAGTGCACAGTAAAACAGGACCAGTCATATGCTCAGTAAACAGTAAAACAGGATCAGTCATATGCTCAGTACACAGTAAGGGACAGTCATATGCTCAGTACACAGAAAAACAGGACCAGTCATATGCTCAGTAAACAGTAAAACAGGATCAGTCATATGCTCAGTACACAGTAAAACAGTATCAGTCATATGCTCAGTGCACAGTAAAACAGGACCAGCCATATGCTCAGTGCACATTAAAACAGGATCATTCATATGCTCAGTGCACGTTAAAACAGGATCATTCATATGCTCAGTACACAGTAAGAATCAGTCATATGTTCAGTACACAGTAAAACTGTATCAGTCATATGCTCAGGGCACAGTAAAACAGGACCAGTCATATGCTCAGTAAACAGTAAAACAGGATCATTCATATGCTCAGTACACAGTAAAGGACAGTCATATGCTCAGTACACAGTAAGGATCAGTCATATGCTCAGTGCACAGTAAAACAGGATCAGTTATATGCTAAGTGCACAGTAAAATAGTATCAGTCATATGCTCAGTGCGCAGTAAAACAGGAACAGTCATTTTCTCAGTACACAGTAAGGATCAGTCATATGCTCAGTACACAGTGAGGATCAGTCATATGCTCAGTGCACAGTAAGGATCAGTCATATGCTCAGTACACAGAAAGAATCAGTCATATGCTCAGTACACAGTAAGGATCAGTCATATGCTCAGTTCACAGTAAAACAGGATCAGTCATTTGCTCAGTGCACAGTAAAACAGGATCAGTCATATGCTCAGTACACAGTAAAACAGGATCAGTTTTATGCTCAGTGCACAGTAAGGATTAGTCATATTCTCAGTGCATAGTAAAACAGGATCAGTTATATTCTCAGTGCATAGTAAAACAGGATCAGTTATATGCTCAGTGCACAGTAAAACAGGATCAGTCGCATGCTCAGCGCCCAGTAAAACAGGATCAGTCATATGTGTTCAGTACACAGTAAAACAGGATCAGTCGTATGCTGAGTGCAGAGTAAAACAGGATCAGTCATATGTTCAGTGCACAGTGAGGATTAGTCATATGCTCAGTGCACAGTAAAACAGGAACAGTCATATGCTCAGTACACAGTAAAACAGGAACAGTCAAATGCTCAGTACACAGTAAAACAGGACCAGTCATATGCTCAGTGCAAAGTAAAACAGGATCAGTCATATGCTCAGTAATCAGTAAATCAGGATCAGTCATATGCTCAGTACACACTAACAGGACCAGTCATATGCTCAGTGCACAGTAAACAGGAACAGTCATATGCTCAATACACAGTAAAGATCAGTCATATGCTCAGCGCACAGTAAAACAGGAACAGTTATATACTCAGTGCACAGTAAGGATTAGTCTTATTCTCAGTGCACAGTAAAAAAAGGATCAGTCATATGCTCAGTGCACAGTAAAACAGGATCAGTCATATGCTCAGTGCACATTAAAGAGGATCAGTCATATGCTGAGTGCACAGTAAAACAGGATCAGTCATTTCCTCAGTACACAGTAAAACAGGAATAGTCATATGCTCAGTGAACAGTAAGGAGCAGTCATATGCTCAGTGCACAGTAACACAGGATCAGTCATATGCTCAGTGCACAGTAAAACAGGATCAGTCATATGCTCAGTACACAGTAAAACAGGACCAGTCATATGCTCATTAAACAGTAAAACATGATCAGTCATATGCTCAGTGCACAGTAAAACAGGACCAGTCATATGCTCAGTAAACAGTAAAACAGGATCAGTCATATGCTCAGTACACAGTAAGGATCAGTCATATGCTCAGTACACAGTAAAACTGCATCAGTCACATGCTCAGTGCACAGTAAAACAGGACCAGTCATATGCTCAGTAAACAGTAAAACAGGATCAGTTATATGCTCAGTGCACAGTAAAACAGGATCAGTCGCATGCTCAGCGCCCAGTAAAACAGGATCAGTCATATGTGTTCAGTACACAGTAAAACAGGATCAGTCGTATGCTGAGTGCAGAGTAAAACAGGATCAGTCATATGTTCAGTGCACAGTGAGGATTAGTCATATGCTCAGTGCACAGTAAAACAGGAACAGTCATATGCTCAGTACACAGTAAAACAGGAACAGTCAAATGCTCAGTACACAGTAAAACAGGACCAGTCATATGCTCAGTGCAAAGTAAAACAGGATCAGTCATATGCTCAGTAATCAGTAAATCAGGATCAGTCATATGCTCAGTACACACTAACAGGACCAGTCATATGCTCAGTGCACAGTAAAACAGGAACAGTCATATGCTCAATACACAGTAAAACAGGAACAGTTATATACTCAGTGCACAGTAAGGATTAGTCTTATTCTCAGTGCACAGTAAAAAAAGGATCAGTCATATGCTCAGTGCACAGTAAAACAGGATCAGTCATATGCTCAGTGCACATTAAAGAGGATCAGTCATATGCTGAGTGCACAGTAAAACAGGATCAGTCATTTCCTCAGTACACAGTAAAACAGGAATAGTCATATGCTCAGTGAACAGTAAGGAGCAGTCATATGCTCAGTGCACAGTAACACAGGATCAGTCATATGCTCAGTGCACAGTAAAACAGGATCAGTCATATGCTCAGTACACAGTAAAACAGGACCAGTCATATGCTCATTAAACAGTAAAACATGATCAGTCATATGCTCAGTGCACAGTAAAACAGGACCAGTCATATGCTCAGTAAACAGTAAAACAGGATCAGTCATATGCTCAGTACACAGTAAGGATCAGTCATATGCTCAGTACACAGTAAAACTGCATCAGTCACATGCTCAGTGCACAGTAAAACAGGACCAGTCATATGCTCAGTAAACAGTAAAACAGGATCAGTCATATGCTCAGTACACAGTAAGGGACAGTCATATGCTCAGTACACAGAAAAACAGGACCAGTCATATGCTCAGTAAACAGTAAAACAGGATAAGTCATATGCTCAGTACACAGTAAAACAGTATCAGTCATATGCTCAGTGCACAGTAAAACAGGACCAGCCATATGCTCAGTGCACATTAAAACAGGATCATTCATATGCTCAGTGCACGTTAAAACAGGATCATTCATATGCTCAGTACACAGTAAGAATCAGTCATATGTTCAGTACACAGTAAAACTGTATCAGTCATATGCTCAGGGCACAGTAAAACAGGACCAGTCATATGCTCAGTAAACAGTAAAACAGGATCATTCATATGCTCAGTACACAGTAAAGGACAGTCATATGCTCAGTACACAGTAAGGATCAGTCATATGCTCAGTGCACAGTAAAACAGGATCAGTTATATGCTAAGTGCACAGTAAAATAGTATCAGTCATATGCTCAGTGCGCAGTAAAACAGGAACAGTCATTTTCTCAGTACACAGTAAGGATCAGTCATATGCTCAGTACACAGTGAGGATCAGTCATATGCTCAGTGCACAGTAAGGATCAGTCATATGCTCAGTACACAGAAAGAATCAGTCATATGCTCAGTACACAGTAAGGATCAGTCATATGCTCAGTTCACAGTAAAACAGGATCAGTCATTTGCTCAGTGCACAGTAAAACAGGATCAGTCATATGCTCAGTACACAGTAAAACAGGATCAGTTTTATGCTCAGTGCACAGTAAGGATTAGTCATATTCTCAGTGCATAGTAAAACAGGATCAGTTATATTCTCAGTGCATAGTAAAACAGGATCAGTTATATGCTCAGTGCACAGTAAAACAGGATCAGTCGCATGCTCAGCGCCCAGTAAAACAGGATCAGTCATATGTGTTCAGTACACAGTAAAACAGGATCAGTCGTATGCTGAGTGCACAGTAAAACAGGATCAGTCATATGTTCAATGCACAGTAAGGATTAGTCATATGCTCAGTGCACAGTTAAACAGGAACAGTCATATGCTCAGTACACAGTAAAACAGGAACAGTCAAATGCTCAGTACACAGTAAAACAGGACCAGTCATATGCTCAGTGCACAGTAAAACAGGATCAGTCATATGCTCAGTAATCAGTAAATCAGGATCAGTCATATGCTCAGTACACACTAACAGGACCAGTCATATGCTCAGTGCACAGTAAAACAGGAACAGTCATATGCTCAGTACACAGTAAAGATCAGTCATATGCTCAGTGCACAGTAAAACAGGAACAGTTATATACTCAGTGCACAGTAAGGATTAGTCTTATTCTCAGTGCACAGTACAACAGAATCAGTCATATGCTCAGTGCACAGTAAAACAGGATCAGTCATATGCTCAGTGCACAGTAAAACAGGATCAGTCATATGCTCAGTGCATAGCAAAAGAGGATCAGTCATATGCTGAGTGCACAGTAAAACAGGATCAGTCATATGCTCAGTGCACAGTAAAACAGGAACAGTTATATACTCAGTGCACAGTAAGGATTAGTCTTATTCTCAGTGCACAGTACAACAGAATCAGTCATTTCCTCAGTGCACAGTAAAACAGGAATAGTCATATGCTCAGTGCACAGTAAGGAGCAGTCATATGCTGAGTGCACAGTAACACAGGATCAGTCATATGCTCAGTGCACAGTAAAACAGGATCAGTCATATGCTCAGTACACAGTAAAACAGGACCAGTCATATGCTCATTAAACAGTAAAACATGATCAGTCATATGCTCAGTGCACAGTAAAACAGGACCAGTCATATGCTCAGTAAACAGTAAAACAGGATCAGTCATATGCTCAGTACACAGTAAGGATCAGTCATATGCTCAGTACACAGTAAAACTGCATCATTCACATGCTCAGTGCACAGTAAAACAGGAACAGTCATATGCTCAGTAAACAGTAAAACAGGATCAGTCATATGCTCAGTACACAGTAAGGGACAGTCATATGCTCAGTACACAGAAAAACAGGAATAGTCATATGCTCAGTAAACAGTAAAACAGGATCAGTCATATGCTCAGTACACAGTAAAACAGTATCAGTCATATGCTCAGTGCACAGTAAAACAGGACCAGCCATATGCTCAGTGCACGTTAAAACAGGATCATTCATATGCTCAGTACAGAGTAAGGATCAGTCATATGTTCAGTACACAGTAAAACTGC
Source organism: Bombina bombina (assembly GCF_027579735.1). Taxonomy (NCBI): domain Eukaryota; kingdom Metazoa; phylum Chordata; class Amphibia; order Anura; family Bombinatoridae; genus Bombina; species Bombina bombina. The sequence goes on along the minus strand of NC_069504.1, from coordinate 1,138,877,915 downwards.
ATCAGTCACATGCTCAGTGCACAGTAAAACAGGACCAGTCATATGCTCAGTAAACAGTAAAACAGGATCAGTCATATGCTCAGTACACAGTAAGGGACAGTCATATGCTCAGTACACAGAAAAACAGGAATAGTCATATGCTCAGTAAACAGTAAAACAGGATCAGTCATATGCTCAGTACACAGTAAAACAGTATCAGTCATATGCTCAGTGCACAGTAAAACAGGACCAGCCATATGCTCAGTGCACGTTAAAACAGGATCATTCATATGCTCAGTACACAGTAAGGATCAGTCATATGTTCAGTACACAGTAAAACTGTATCAGTCATATGCTCAGGGCACAGTAAAACAGGACCAGTCATATGCTCAGTAAACAGTAAAACAGGATCATTCATATGCTCAGTACACAGTAAGGGACAGTCATATGCTCAGTACACAGTAAGGGACAGTCATAAGCTCAGTGCACAGTAAAACAGGATCAGTTATATGCTAAGTGCACAGTAAAATAGTATCAGTCATATGTTCAGTGCGCAGTAAAACAGGAACAGTCATTTTCTCAGTACACAGTAAGGATCAGTCATATTCTCAGTATACAGTAAGGATCAGTCATATGCTCAGTACACAGTAAGGATCAGTCCTATGCTCAGTACACAGAAAGAATCAGTCATATGCTCAGTACACAGTAAGGATCAGTCATATGCTCAGTTCACAGTAAAACAGGATCAGTTATATGCTCAGTGCACAGTAAGGATTAGTCATATTCTCAGTGCAAAGTAAAACAGGATCAGTTATATGCTCAGTAAACAGTAAAACAGGATCAGTCATATGCTCAGTACACAGTAAGGGACAGTCATATGCTCAGTACACAGAAAAACAGGAATAGTCATATGCTCAGTAAACAGTAAAACAGGATCAGTCATATGCTCAGTACACAGTAAAACAGTATCAGTCATATGCTCAGTGCACAGTAAAACAGGACCAGCCATATGCTCAGTGCACGTTAAAACAGGATCATTCATATGCTCAGTACAGAGTAAGGATCAGTCATATGTTCAGTACACAGTAAAACTGCATCAGTCACATGCTCAGTGCACAGTAAAACAGGACCAGTCATATGCTCAGTAAACAGTAAAACAGGATCAGTCATATGCTCAGTACACAGTAAGGGACAGTCATATGCTCAGTACACAGAAAAACAGGAATAGTCATATGCTCAGTAAACAGTAAAACAGGATCAGTCATATGCTCAGTACACAGTAAAACAGTATCAGTCATATGCTCAGTGCACAGTAAAACAGGACCAGCCATATGCTCAGTGCACGTTAAAACAGGATCATTCATATGCTCAGTACACAGTAAGGATCAGTCATATGTTCAGTACACAGTTAAAACTGTATCAGTCATATGCTCAGGGCACAGTAAAACAGGACCAGTCATATGCTCAGTAAACAGTAAAACAGGATCATTCATATGCTCAGTACACAGTAAGGGACAGTCATATGCTCAGTACACAGTAAGGGACAGTCATAAGCTCAGTGCACAGTAAAACAGGATCAGTTATATGCTAAGTGCACAGTAAAATAGTATCAGTCATATGTTCAGTGCGCAGTAAAACAGGAACAGTCATTTTCTCAGTACACAGTAAGGATCAGTCATATGCTCAGTATACAGTAAGGATCAGTCATATGCTCAGTACACAGTAAGGATCAGTCCTATGCTCAGTACACAGAAAGAATCAGTCATATATTCAGTACACAGTAAGGATCAGTCATATGCTCAGTTCACAGTAAAACAGGATCAGTTATATGCTCAGTGCACAGTAAGGATTAGTCATATTCTCAGTGCAAAGTAAAACAGGATCAGTTATATGCTCAGTGCACAGTAAAACAGGATCAGTCTTATGCTCAGCGCACAGTAAAACAGGATCAGTCATATGTGTTCAGTACACAGTAAAACAGGATAAGTTGTATGCTGAGTGCACAGTAAAACAGGATCAGTCATATGTTCAGTGCACAGTAAGGAACAGTCATATGCTCAGTGCACAGTAAAACAGGATCAGTCGCATGCTCAGCGCCCAGTAAAACAGGATCAGTCATATGTGTTCAGTACACAGTAAAACAGGATCAGTCGTATGCTGAGTGCACAGTAAAACATGATCAGTCATATGTTCAGTGCACAGTAAGGATTAGTCATATGCTCAGTGCACAGTAAAACAGGAACAGTCATATGCTCAGTACACAGTAAAACAGGAACAGTCAAATGCTCAGTACACAAAAAAACAGGACCAGTCATATGCTCAGTGCACAGTAAAACAGGATCAGTCATATGCTCAGTAATCAGTAAATCAGGATCAGTCATATGCTCAGTACACACTAACAGGACCAGTCATATGCTCAGTGCACAGTAAAACAGGAACAGTCATATGCTCAGTACACAGTAAGGATCAGTCATATGCTCAGTGCACAGTAAAACAGGAACAGTTATATACTCAGAGCACAGTAAGGATTAGTCTTATTCTCAGTGCACAGTAAAACAGGATCAGTCATATGCTCAGTGCACAGTAAAACAGGATCAGTCATATGCTCAGTGCACAGTAAAACAGGATCAGTCATATGCTCAGTGCACAGTAAAAGAGGATCAGTCATATGCTGAGTGCACAGTAAAACTGGATCAGTCATTTCCTCAGTGCACAGTAAAACAGGAATAGTCATATGCTCAGTGCACAGTAAGGAGCAGTCATATGCTCAGTGCACAGTAACACAGGATCAGTCATATGCTCAGTGCACAGTAAAACAGGATCAGTCATATGCTCAGTACACAGTAAAACAGGACCAGTCATATGCTCATTAAACAGTAAAACATGATCAGTCATATGCTCAGTAAACAGTAAAACAGGATCAGTCATATGCTCAGTACACAGTAAGGGACAGTCATATGCTCAGTACACAGAAAAACAGGAATAGTCATATGCTCAGTAAACAGTAAAACAGGATCAGTCATATGCTCAGTACACAGTAAAATAGTATCAGTCATATGCTCAGTGCACAGTAAAATAGGACCAGCCATATGCTCAGTGCACGTTAAAACAGGATCATTCATATGCTCAGTACACAGTAAGGATCAGTCATATGTTCAGTACACAGTAAAACTGTATCAGTCATATGCTCAGGGCACAGTAAAACAGGATCAGTCATATGCTCAGTAAGCAGTAAAACAGGATCATTCATATGCTCAGTACACAGTAAGGGACAGTCATATGCTCAGTACACAGTAAGGGACAGTCATATGCTCAGTGCACAGTAAAACAGGATCAGTTATATGCTAAGTGCACAGTAAAATAGTATCAGTCATATGCTCAGTGCGCAGTAAAACAGGAACAGTCATTTTCTCTGTACACAGTAAGGATCAGTCATATGCTCAGTATATAGTAAGGATCAGTCATATGCTCAGTACACAGAAAGAATCAGTCATATGCTCAGTACACAGTAAGGATCAGTCATATGCTCAGTTCACAGTAAAACAGGATCAGTTATATGCTCAGTGCACAGTAAAACAGGATCAGTCGTATGCTCAGCGCACAGTAAAACAGGATCAGTCATATGTGTTCAGTACACAGTAAAACAGGATAAGTCGTATGCTGAGTGCACAGTAAAACAGGATCAGTCATATGTTCAGTGCACAGTAAGGAACAGTCATATGCTCAGTGCACAGTAAAACAGGATCAGTCATATGTTCAGTACATAGTAAGGATCAGTCATATGCTCAGTGCACAGTAAAACAGGATCAGTCATATGCTCAGTACACAGTAAGGATCAGTCATATGCTCAGTGCACAGTAAAACAGGATCAGTCATATGCTAAGTGCACAGTAAAACAGGATCAGTCATATGCTCAGTACACAGTAAAACAGGATCAGTCATATGCTAAGTACACAGTAAAATAGTATCAGTCATATGCTCAGTGCGCAGTAAAACAGGAACAGTCATTTTCTCAGTACACAGTAAGGATCAGTCATATGCTCAGTACACAGTGAGGATCAGTCATATGCTCAGTACACAGTAAGGATCAGTCATATGCTCAGTACACAGAAAGAATCAGTCATATGCTCAGTACACAGTAAGGATCAGTCATATGCTCAGTTCACAGTAAAACAGGATCAGTCATTTGCTCAGTGCACAGTAAAACAGGATCAGTCATATGCTCAGTACACAGTAAAACAGGATCAGTTTTATGCTCAGTGCACAGTAAGGATTAGTCATATTCTCAGTGCATAGTAAAACAGGATCAGTTATATTCTCAGTGCATAGTAAAACAGGATCAGTTATATGCTCAGTGCACAGTAAAACAGGATCAGTCGCATGCTCAGCGCCCAGTAAAACAGGATCAGTCATATGTGTTCAGTACACAGTAAAACAGGATCAGTCGTATGCTGAGTGCACAGTAAAACAGGATCAGTCATATGTTCAATGCACAGTAAGGATTAGTCATATGCTCAGTGCACAGTTAAACAGGAACAGTCATATGCTCAGTACACAGTAAAACAGGAACAGTCAAATGCTCAGTACACAGTAAAACAGGACCAGTCATATGCTCAGTGCACAGTAAAACAGGATCAGTCATATGCTCAGTACACACTAACAGGACCAGTCATATGCTCAGTGCACAGTAAAACAGGAACAGTCATATGCTCAGTACACAGTAAAGATCAGTCATATGCTCAGTGCACAGTAAAACAGGAACAGTTATATACTCAGTGCACAGTAAGGATTAGTCTTATTCTCAGTGCACAGTAAAACAGAATCAGTCATATGCTCAGTGCACAGTAACAGGATCAGTCATATGCTCAGTGCACAGTAAAACAGGATCAGTCATATGCTCAGTGCATAGCAAAAGAGGATCAGTCATATGCTGAGTGCACAGTAAAACAGGATCAGTCATTTCCTCAGTGCACAGTAAAACAGGAATAGTCATATGCTCAGTGCACAGTAAGGAACAGTCATATGCTGAGTGCACAGTAACACAGGATCAGTCATATGCTCAGTGCACAGTAAAACAGGATCAGTCATATGCTCAGTACACAGTAAAACTGGACCAGTCATATGCTCATTAAACAGTAAAACATGATCAGTCATATGCTCAGTGCACAGTAAAACAGGACCAGTCATATGCTCAGTAAACAGTAAAACAGGATCAGTCATATGCTCAGTACACAGTAAGGATCAGTCATATGCTCAGTACACAGTAAAACTGCATCAGTCACATGCTCAGTGCACAGTAAAACAGGAACAGTCATATGCTCAGTAAACAGTAAAACAGGATCAGTCATATGCTCAGTACACAGTAAGGGACAGTCATATGCTCAGTACACAGAAAAACAGGAATAGTCATATGCTCAGTAAACAGTAAAACAGGATCAGTCATATGCTCAGTACACAGTAAAACAGTATCAGTCATATGCTCAGTGCACAGTAAAACAGGACCAGCCATATGCTCAGTGCACGTTAAAACAGGATCATTCATATGCTCAGTACACAGTAAGGATCAGTCATATGTTCAGTACACAGTTAAAACTGTATCAGTCATATGCTCAGGGCACAGTAAAACAGGACCAGTCATATGCTCAGTAAACAGTAAAACAGGATCATTCATATGCTCAGTACACAGTAAGGGACAGTCATATGCTCAGTACACAGTAAGGGACAGTTATAAGCTCAGTGCACAGTAAAACAGGATCAGTTATATGCTAAGTGCACAGTAAAATAGTATCAGTCATATGTTCAGTGCGCAGTAAAACAGGAACAGTCATTTTCTCAGTACACAGTAAGGATCAGTCATATGCTCAGTATACAGTAAGGATCAGTCATATGCTCAGTACACAGTAAGGATCAGTCCTATGCTCAGTACACAGAAAGAATCAGTCATATGCTCAGTACACAGTAAGGATCAGTCATATGCTCAGTTCACAGTAAAACAGGATCAGTTATATGTTCAGTGCACAGTAAGGATTAGTCATATTCTCAGTGCAAAGTAAAACAGGATCAGTTATATGCTCAGTGCACAGTAAAACAGGATCAGTCTTATGCTCAGCGCACAGTAAAACAGGATCAGTCATATGTGTTCAGTACACAGTAAAACAGGATAAGTTGTATGCTGAGTGCACAGTAAAACAGGATCAGTCATATGTTCAGTGCACAGTAAGGAACAGTCATATGCTCAGTGCACAGTAAAACAGGATCAGTCGCATGCTCAGCGCCCAGTAAAACAGGATCAGTCATATGTGTTCAGTACACAGTAAAACAGGATCAGTCGTATGCTGAGTGCACAGTAAAACATGATCAGTCATATGTTCAGTGCACAGTAAGGATTAGTCATATGCTCAGTGCACAGTAAAACAGGAACAGTCATATGCTCAGTACACAGTAAAACAGGAACAGTCAAATGCTCAGTACACAAAAAAACAGGACCAGTCATATGCTCAGTGCACAGTAAAACAGGATCAGTCATATGCTCAGTAATCAGTAAATCAGGATCAGTCATATGCTCAGTACACACTAACAGGACCAGTCATATGCTCAGTGCACAGTAAAACAGGAACAGTCATATGCTCAGTACACAGTAAGGATCAGTCATATGCTCAGTGCACAGTAAAACAGGAACAGTTATATACTCAGAGCACAGTAAGGATTAGTCTTATTCTCAGTGCACAGTAAAACAGGATCAGTCATATGCTCAGTGCACAGTAAAACAGGATCAGTCATATGCTCAGTGCACAGTAAAACATGATCAGTCATATGCTCAGTGCACAGTAAAAGAGGATCAGTCATATGCTGAGTGCACAGTAAAACAGGATCAGTCATTTCCTCAGTGCACAGTAAAACAGGAATAGTCATATGCTCAGTGCACAGTAAGGAGCAGTCATATGCTCAGTGCACAGTAACACAGGATCAGTCATATGCTCAGTGCACAGTAAAACAGGATCAGTCATATGCTCAGTACACAGTAAAACAGGACCAGTCATATGCTCATTAAACAGTAAAACATGATCAGTCATATGCTCAGTAAACAGTAAAACAGGATCAGTCATATGCTCAGTACACAGTAAGGGGCAGTCATATGCTCAGTACACAGAAAAACCGGAATAGTCATATGCTCAGTAAACAGTAAAACAGGATCAGTCATATGCTCAGTACACAGTAAAATAGTATCAGTCATATGCTCAGTGCACAGTAAAACAGGACCAGCCATATGCTCAGTGCACGTTAAAACAGGATCATTCATATGCTCAGTACACAGTAAGGATCAGTGTCAGGATTTTACCATTCTGTTCCTTTAACAACTAATTATCATACTGCTATTTAAGGCACCACCTACTGTTGAACGTTGCTTGGTAATTTGTTCAGTCACTCACTGTTCCTGAACACTTCGCACCCAGCTATTCCCTCCTGTCTAAGTTGGGATTTCCTGCTTTTGATGCTAGTTCTTGTTACTCAAGTATTGTGGTTTTGCAGCTCCACAACTTTGTTCCTGTCTCTCTCGCTGCTTGCTTCCTGCTTACTCGCATGCTGGTCCGTTGGCGTGTGACGTCACTAGGTGAAACCGCAGCCGCCACACACTCTCACTGAATCTCGGCACACGCTGTGTGCATTTCTTCTCCGGTAACTCCGCTTCTGCTCCACTCTCAGGATACTATTTGGGAAGTCGGGTTGTATATAATATCATCTGGATTACCGGTCTGTATTACCAATTTACAAATAAGGATATCTTGCCTCTCATGTCATTTGCTACTGCTTGCCTCAAATAATCATGTAATCAAGTCTACCTGCCATACTAAGCTATTAACCAGTTTATCTCATGCACTTGCTATTACATGTACTATTCCGCTTGTGATTCACTATATTGACTTGCACAGTGACTTTTGCCGTATCTATCTTTTGCCTAAAAAGCACTACTCCATTTGCATTAACCTCTGATGAACTTTATGTGCTTAAACTGACTTTAACCAACGAAGCTACTCTGCACAACTCTATCTAAAGTGTGTGTGTGTGCCTGTGCAAGTTATGTAAATATTTTATATGTGTGTGATGCGAGTCTACAACTCATTTGGATGTGAATAAGCTTCTCACTAAACTTTGGATTCTGAGTTATCCTACATTACCATACTATATTACTGTTTAGCTCATATCCAACTCCTTTTGGTATACCATCTTCACTCTGTATCCTACAGTAGTGACCCTCAGATCTATGAGCATAACAGGGTTCACACAAGTTAGATCTTAGTGAACCCGAGGTAAGGTGTGAGACTGAGTGGTCCTGCATAAACAAGGGTACTAGTTCATACTTAAACATTACATATTACCAAGCCTATAAAGATAACTAGTACTTTGTTTAATGGATATAACAGAGCTTTACAATAGGGTTGGCTCCCTAGCCCAAAGTATGGATCACATGATACAGGGACTAAGGGAGATACAATTGGAGAACCAAAATATCAGAAAATTCATAAATGAGCAGCTTGCTAGTAAACCTCCTGTAGCTGAAAATTCAGCTGAACCTTTAATTAGCCCTCCTGAAAAATTCTCTGGGGAGAGAGCTTTATTCAGGGATTTTAAGAACTCTTGTACACTGATGTTTACTCTGAAACCTAAATCATATCCAACAGATAGGGTCAGGGTATTAACTGTTATCTCATTCTTACGTGGTGAGGCCAGGTCTTGGGCTAATACCTATTATGAAAAGGATGATCCCACTAATAAAAAAGAGTGTTTCACTTCCTATACGTTTGGTTGATGGCTCACTATTCAGTTCAGGTCCAATAACACATCACACCATTCCTATTACTGTAGTAACTAAGTCTGGTCATATTGAGCAATTGTCTTTCGATGTACTTCCCACTTCAGTATATCCTATGATACTTGGTTTGAACTGGTTAATAAGACACAACCCCACTATTTCATGGGGTGAGGGGTCTGTCATATTTGATTCAGCATTTTGTAAACATTCATGTTTTACCAAACACTCTTTATACCATTTATCTGTCAATGGCCTACCTGAATGTTACAAAGAATTTAGTGACGTTTTTGATAAGGTTGAGGCAGACACATTACCACCACACAGGACGTATGATTGTCCTATTGATCTCATACCAAACAGTACCATACCTATAGGACATATATATCCTCTTTCTGAGCCAGAATTAGCTCATTTAAAAAATTATTTGGATGATAACTTAAAAAAAGGCTTCATTAGACCCTCCACATCCTCACTTGGAGCTTCTATGTTTTTTGTTAAGAATAAGGATGGTAGTCTCCGTCCAATCATTGACTATAGGCAACTTAACAAATGTACAAAGAAAAATAGATACCCCCTGCCTCTCATTCCTGAACTAATTGAACGGTTACGTGGTGCTGTAATTTATACAAAATTGGATCTTAGAGGTGCCTATAATTTGATTAGGATGAGAGCAGGGGATGAGTGGTTAACAGCCTTCCGTACACGTTACGGCCTTTATGAATACACTGTAATGCCGTTTGGTTTATGCAACGCACCAGCGACGTTTCAGTGTTTCATAAATGATGTGTTTCATGATCTCTTAGATGTATGTATTGTCATCTATCTGGACGACATTCTTATATTCTCGGAATCATACGAAAAACATGTGTCACATGTAAAGCAGGTTTTACTACGATTAAGAGCTCATCGTCTTTTTGCTAAGCTGGAAAAGTGTATATTCAATACAGATACAATTTCCTTTTTAGGATACAACATATCCCCTCTAGGTATCTCCATGGAATCTAACAAGGTGGATGCTATAACCAATTGGCCTGCTCCCCGTAATAAGAAAGAAATCCAGAGATTCTTAGGGTTTGCGAACTTTTATCGCAAATTCATTAAAGGGTTTTCACATATTGTTCAACCCTTGACTTACTTAACACGTAAACATATAAAATTTGTTTGGAATCAGTCAGCAGAAGATTCTTTCATTAGTCTGAAACAGAAATTTATTACAGCTCCGATTCTACAGTTCCCAGATCCCAGTTGTCAATACACCCTGGAGGTTGATGCTTCCGAGTATGCCCTTGGGGCAATCCTTTCTCAAAGAAAGTCTCCAACAGAACCTCTTCACCCAATATCTTACTACTCCAGAGTAATGACCTCTGCAGAAATGAATTATGGTATTGGTGATAAGGAGCTACTTGCTATCAAATCCGCCCTGGAGTTCTGGAGACATCTTTTGGAAGGAACACAACACCCTATTCTGATATATACTGACCATCGGAATCTTGAATTTCTGAAATCTAACAAAACCCTGACTTCACGTCAAGTCAGGTGGAGTCTTTTCTTCTCACGATTTGATTATATCATAACTTATAGGCCCGGCTCCAAAAATCTCAAGGCAGACTCTCTTTCTCGGAAGGATCCGAAACCTTCACATATAGAAACACCTGAATCTATCATACCTCCAGAGAGAATAATCTGTTTAACTACCAGCTTTAAAACCACCCTAAAACAGCATCTCTCCCAGGACTCATCTTTGCAGCAACTTGGATTAAACAAACATCAGGACGGTTTGTACTACCATGACAATCTACTTTATATACCTGAAGCTCTTAGGGATGAGATTGTTGGTTATGCTCATGACTCACTATTAGCAGGTCATCCTGGAGTTCATAAAACATTGCATTTATTAAAGAGAGATTACTGGTGGCCCAAAATGAATGACACAGTCACTCGATATGTACAAAGTTGTCCTACATGTACCACTAAAAAACACCCACATAACCGCCCTTATGGTTACCTTCTTTCGCTTCCAATCCCAGACAGACCTTGGACAGACATCGCCATGGATTACATAGTGGACTTACCATCTTCATCAAATTTCAACACCATATTAGTGGTGGTTGATTTGTTTTCTAAAATGGCTCATTTCATCCCCCACAGGGGTCTTCCAACAGCTTCAGAAACTGCCTCTCTATTCTTAAACAACATAGTGAAACTTCATGGATTGCCTAAATCTGTCACTACGGATAGGGGGTCACAATTCACATCCAGGTTCTGGACCCAGCTATGTCGTACCCTCAACATCTGTAGAAGACTTAGCTCAGCCTATCATCCCCAGACAAATGGGCAAACGGAAAGAACTAATCAGTCACTTGAGCAATATCTTCGCTGCTATTGTACTTTAGAACAAGATAATTGGCATTCACTGTTGGCCACTGCCGAATTTGCTTATAACAACTCACTACACTCCTCAATGAAAACCACACCATTTTTCATCAACTATGGGTTTCATCCATCGTATCATCCTACCTGTACGTCCGATTCTACACTTCCAATGGTAAATGATACAATCAATTCCATTGCTAATGGTTTTGCTTCTTTGAAAACAGTATTAGAAGTGGCACAAACTACCCAGAAGCATCATTATGATTTACGCAGATCTAAACCTCCAGATTATGCTGTTGGCGACAAGGTCTGGCTTAGTACAAAAAACTTACGTTTAAAGATTCCTAGTAAAAAATTAGGTGCATTGTATTTAGGTCCGTATGAGATTATTAAAGTAATCAATCCTAATGCCGTGACTCTACAATTACCATCTACTCTGAAGATACATCCAACGTTCCATGTGTCCTTGTTAAAACCCTACTCCTTGGTCAGGGGTAACTTACAGAGTTCTTCTGTTGTTCCTCAAGTCAGTGATGATGTTGAATATGAAATTGAATCTATCTTGGACTCCAGATACCTTCATGATCAACTACAGTATTTGGTAAGATGGAAGGGTTATGCTCCTGAGGAGGATTCGTGGGAGCCATCCTCAAACTTCTCTGCCCCCCAACTCCTCTCTTTGTACCACCGGAGAAATCCTGAACGTCCTGGTCCTTGATCCGCGGAGCGGCTCCTTGAGGGGGGAGTTCTGTCAGGATTTTACCATTCTGTTCCTTTAACAACTAATTATCATACTGCTATTTAAGGCACCACCTACTGTTGAACGTTGCTTGGTAATTTGTTCAGTCACTCACTGTTCCTGAACACTTCGCACCCAGCTATTCCCTCCTGTCTAAGTTGGGATTTCCTGCTTTTGATGCTAGTTCTTGTTACTCAAGTATTGTGGTTTTGCAGCTCCACAACTTTGTTCCTGTCTCTCTCGCTGCTTGCTTCCTGCTTACTCGCATGCTGGTCCGTTGGCGTGTGACGTCACTAGGTGAAACCGCAGCCGCCACACACTCTCACTGAATCTCGGCACACGCTGTGTGCATTTCTTCTCCGGTAACTCCGCTTCTGCTCCACTCTCAGGATACTATTTGGGAAGTCGGGTTGTATATAATATCATCTGGATTACCGGTCTGTATTACCAATTTACAAATAAGGATATCTTGCCTCTCATGTCATTTGCTACTGCTTGCCTCAAATAATCATGTAATCAAGTCTACCTGCCATACTAAGCTATTAACCAGTTTATCTCATGCACTTGCTATTACATGTACTATTCCGCTTGTGATTCACTATATTGACTTGCACAGTGACTTTTGCCGTATCTATCTTTTGCCTAAAAAGCACTACTCCATTTGCATTAACCTCTGATGAACTTTATGTGCTTAAACTGACTTTAACCAACGAAGCTACTCTGCACAACTCTATCTAAAGTGTGTGTGTGTGCCTGTGCAAGTTATGTAAATATTTTATATGTGTGTGATGCGAGTCTACAACTCATTTGGATGTGAATAAGCTTCTCACTAAACTTTGGATTCTGAGTTATCCTACATTACCATACTATATTACTGTTTAGCTCATATCCAACTCCTTTTGGTATACCATCTTCACTCTGTATCCTACAGTAGTGACCCTCAGATCTATGAGCATAACAGGGTTCACACAAGTTAGATCTTAGTGAACCCGAGGTAAGGTGTGAGACTGAGTGGTCCTGCATAAACAAGGGTACTAGTTCATACTTAAACATTACAATCAGTCATATGTTCAGTACACAGTAAAACTGTATCAGTCATATGCTCAGGGCACAGTAAAACAGGACCAGTCATATGCTCAGTAAACAGTAAAACAGGATCATTCATATGCTCAGTACACAGTAAGGGACAGTCATATGCTCAGTACACAGTAAGGGACAGTCATATGCTCAGTGCACAGTAAAACAGGATCAGTTATATGCTAAGTGCACAGTAAAATAGTATCAGTCATATGCTCAGTGCGCAGTAAAACAGGAACAGTCATTTTCTCTGTACACAGTAAGGATCAGTCATATGCTCAGTATATAGTAAGGATCAGTCATATGCTCAGTACACAGAAAGAATCAGTCATATGCTCAGTACACAGTAAGGATCAGTCATATGCTCAGTTCACAGTAAAACAGGATCAGTTATATGCTCAGTGCACAGTAAAACAGGATCAGTCGTATGCTCAGCGCACAGTAAAACAGGATCAGTCATATGTGTTCAGTACACAGTAAAACAGGATAAGTCGTATGCTGAGTGCACAGTAAAACAGGATCAGTCATATGTTCAGTGCACAGTAAGGAACAGTCATATGCTCAGTGCACAGTAAAACAGGATCAGTCATATGCTCAGTACATAGTAAGGATCAGTCATATGCTCAGTGCACAGTAAAACAGGATCAGTCATATGCTCAGTACACAGTAAGGATCAGTCATATGCTCAGTGCACAGTAAAACAGGATCAGTTATATGCTAAGTGCACAGTAAAACAGGATCAGTCATATGCTCAGTACACAGTAAAACAGGATCAGTCATATGCTAAGTACACAGTAAAACAGGATCAGTCATATGCTCAGTGCACAGTAAAACAGGATCAGTCATATGCTCAGTGCACAGTAAAACAGGATCAGTCATATGCTCAGTGCACAGTAAGGCACGGTCATATGCTCAGTATACAGTGCACAGTAAAACAGGACCCGCCATATGCTCAGTGCACAGTAAAACAGGATCAGTCATATGCTCAGTGCACAGTAAGGCACGGTCATATGCTCAGTATACAGTGCACAGTAAAACAGGACCAGCCATATGCTCAGTGCACGTTAAAACAGGATCATTCATATGCTCAGTACACAGTAAGGATCAGTCATATGTTCAGTACACAGTAAAACTATATCAGTCATATGCTCAGGGCACAGTAAAACAGGACCAGTCATATGCTCAGTAAACAGTAAAACAGGATCATTCATATGCTCAGTAAACAGTAAAACAGGATCATTCATATGCTCAGTACACAGTAAGGGACAGTCATATGCTCAGTGCATAGTAAGGGACAGTCATATGCTCAGTACACAGTAAAACAGGATCAGTCATATGCTCAGTACACAGTAAGGAACAGTCATATGCTCAGTACACAGTAAAACAGGATCAGTCATATGCTCAGTGCACAATAAAACAGGATCAGTCATATGCTCACAAAACTTTACAAGGCAGAAGCTTAATATCTATGGAAAGCATAGTTTCAAACGGAACCCCTTGAAGAAATCAGGGTATCAATGACTCAGAGAAACCACGCTTTGATAGAATCAGGCGTTCAATCTCCAAGCAGTCAGATGCAAAAAATTAGATTTGGATTTTTGAATGGACCTTGGATTAAAAGGTCCTGCCTCACTGGCAGAGTCCACGGTGGAACAGATGACATGTCCACTAGGTCTGCATACCAAGTACTGCATGGCCACGCAGGTGCTATCAGAATCACCAAAGCTCTCTCCTGTTTGATTCTGGCAACCAGACGTGGGAGGAGAGGAAACGGTTGAAATACATAGGCCAGATTGAAGGACCAGGGCACTGCTAGAGCATCTATCAGTACCGCCTGGGGATCCCGGGACCTGGACCCGTAACAAGGAAGTTTGGCTTTCTGACGGGACGCCATCAGATCCAATTCTGGTGTGCCCCATAGCTGAGTCAGCTGGGCAAATACCTCCGGATGGAGCTTCCACTCCCCCGGATGAAAAGTCTGACGACTTAGGAAATCCGCCTCCCAGTTCTCTACCCCTGGGATATGGATTGCTGAGAGATGGCAAGAGTGATCCTCCGCCCATCAGATTATTTTTGTCACCACACTCACTTTACCCTTCCTAGTACTTAGAGTAGGCAAAGAGAATGACTGGGGGGTGGAGCTAAGGGAGGAGCTATATAGACAGCTCTGCTGTGGGTGCTCTCTTTGCCACTTCCTGTAAGGAAGGAGACTATCCCACAAGTATGGATGAATCTGTGGCCTCGATACATCTTACAAGAGAAATACATATTTTAATATATATATGATGGTATTTTGGTACAATATACTGTATATCTATACCTATATTCACACACACACACACACACACACACACACACATATATATATATATACATCTATATCTATATATACATATACTGTATACATGATTATATATAGATAAACCTGACGAGCGCAAACACCTGTGATAAATTCCTT
>NC_069504.1:1138854977-1138857477 GCF_027579735.1 Bombina bombina | reverse complement strand
GATTTATTTTACAGGTAATTTTGTACTTATTTTAACTAGGTAGCTAATAAATAGTTATTAACTATTTAATAGCTATTGTACCTAGTTAAAATAAATACAAAGTTGCCTGTAAAATAAATATAAATCCTAAAATAGCTACAATATAATTATTAGTTATATTGTAGCTATATTAGGGTTTATTTTATAGGTAAGTATTTAGTTTTAAACAGGATTAATTTATTTAATTATAGAAATATTATTTTGTTTTATTTAAATTATATTTATGTTAGGGGGAGGTTAGGGTTAGACTTAGGTTTAGAGGTTAATAACTTTATTATAGTAGCGGCGACGTTGGGGGCAGCAGATTAGAGGTTAATAATTGTAGGTAGGTGGTGGCGATGTTATGGAGGGCAGATTAGGGGTTAATAAAATGTATTATAGTGTTTGCGAGGAATGTGGCGGTTTAGGGGTAAATACATTTATTATAGTGGCTGCGAGGTCCGGTTGGCAGATTAGGGGTTAATAAGTGTAGGTAAGGGGCAGCAGATTAGGGGTTCATAGGGATAATGTAGGCTGTGGCGGTGTCCGTAGCGGCATATTAGGGGTTAATAATATAATGCAGGTGTCAGCGATAGTGGGGGTAGCAGATTAGGGGTTAATAAGTGTAAGGTTAGGGGTGTTTAGACTCAGGGTTCATGTTAGGGTGTTAGGTGTAGACTTATAGAATGTTTCCCCATAGGAAACAATGGGGCTGCGTTAGGAGCTGAACGCTGCTTTTTTGCAGGTGTTAGGTTTTTTTCCAGCCAGCTCAGCCCCATTGTATCCTATGGGGATATCGTGCACGAGCACGTTTTTCCAGCTTACCGTTACCGTAAGCGACGCTGGTATTGAGAGTTGAAGGGAAGGTAAATTATGCTTAACGCTCCCTTTTTCTGAGCCTAACGCAGCCACTCAGACAACTCTAAATACCAGCGTTGTCTTAAGGGTGCACTGGGAAAAAAAGCAGCGTTAGCTACGCAGGTCTTTACCGACAAAACTCTAAATCTAGGCTTAAGATAGCTACAATATAATTAATAATTACATTGTAACTATTTTAGGATTTATTTTTATTTTACAGGCAACTTTGTATTTATTTTAACAAGGTACAATAGCTATTAAATAGTTATTAACTATTTAATAACTACCTAGTTAAAATAAAGACAAATTTCCCTGTAAAATAAAACCTAACATAAGTTACAATTACACCTAACACTACACTATCATTAAATTAATTAAATAAATTAACTACAATTACCTAAAATTAAATAAAATTAAATAAATTAAACTATAGTACAAAAAAACAAACAAACACTAAATTACAGAAAATAAAAAAAATTACAAGAAGTTTAAACTAATCACACCTAATCTAAGCCCCCTAATAAAATAAAAAAGCCCCCCAAAATAATAAAATTCCCTACCCTATACTAAATTACAAATAGCCCTTAAAAGCATTGCCCCAAAGTAATCAGCTATTTTACCTGTAAAAAAAGAAATACAACCCCCCCAACATTAAAACCCACCACATCCCCCCTTGAAAAAAAACTAACACTACCCCCTTGAAGATCACCCTACCTTGAGCCGTCTTCTTCACCCAGTGAGGCAGAAGTCTTCATCTGATCCAGGCACAAGTGGTCCTCCAGCCGGGCAGAAGTCTTCATCCGATCCGAGCAGAAGAGGTCCTCCATCTAGGGAGAAGTCTTCATCAAAGCGGCATCTTCTATCTTCTTCTATCTTCTTCCATCCGACGAGGAGCGGCTCCATCTTGAAGACATCCGACGCGAAGCATCCTTCCTGGACGACAGACTAACGACGAATGAAGGTTCCTTTAAATGATGTCATCCAAGATGGCGTCCCTTGAATTCTGATTGAGCTCGCATTCTATTGGCTGTTCCAATCAGCCAATAGAATGTGGGCTCAATCCTAATGGCTGATTGGATCAGCCAATCAGATTGAACTCCAATCCGAATATTTCCTACCTTAATTCCGATTGGCTGATAGAATTCTATCAGCCAATCAGAATTCAAGGGACGCCATCTTGGGTGACGTCATTTAAAGGAACCTTGATTCGTCGTTAGTCTGTCGGCCAGGAAGGATGCTCCGCGCAGGATATCTTCCAGATGGAGCCGCTCCTCATCGCATGGAAGACGATAGAAGATGCCGCTTGGATGAAGACTTCTGCCTGGATGGAGGACCTCTTCTGCTCAGATCGGATGAAGACTTCTGCCCGGCTGGAGGACCACTTGTGCCCGGATCGGATGAAGACTTCTACCCGGCTGGGTGAAGACGGCTCAAGGTAGGGTGATCTTCAAGAGGGTAGTGTTAGATTTTTTAAGGGGGGATTGGGTGGGTTTTAGAGTAAGGTTGGGTGTGTGGGTGGTGGGTTTTAATGTTGGGGGGATTGTATTTCTTTTTTTACAGGTAAAAGAGCTGATTACTTTGGGGCAATGCCCCGCAAAAAGCCCTTTTAAGGGCTATTTGTAAT